>NC_043705.1:145562898-145603674 GCF_006229205.1 Suricata suricatta
ACGATTTCGTCCCGTCTCCTGACTGTAAATATCACCTCCACTGCAGCAGACCCCACCTGTGCACCCCCGCCTGCGCCGTCCTCAACTCTCCATCCACCCATCCTCCCCCCATCCCACCTCGACCTCCGCATCTCCACTCAGATGTCCAAGGAGCACGTCCCAAGTTGAATTCCAAAAGTCACACCCAAACCCACTAGGAGGGCCACCTTTCCGACCCATTGGCACACCAGCAGCTCTGGCCAAAACATTTGGAATTGATCTTGACTTTGTCTTTCTCTCACACCTCATGGCTCATGGATTGGGAAGCCTCCCGGGCTCAGCTGTCCAGATCCGGCCCACAGTCACTTCTCCTCACTCCCTTTGCAGCCCCATTGCCCCAGGTGGCCGCCATCCCCCCACCAACAACTCAGCAGCCACGTGCAGGTCTCTCTGCTTCTCGCTCAGGCTCTGCAGTCTACACCCACCCCAGCAGCCAGCCCAACCCATTTCAGAACCTGAGTCAGGTCTGTGTGTCTCCGCTCCAAGCCCAGCTGGGGCCCCTCCCACTCAGAGGACTGTCCAGCCTTCGCAGTGGCCCGGAGCCCGGGTGCTGTGAGGTGTCCTCTCTGGCCGGGGCCTCCGTGGTAGTCCCAGAGTTGCCTGCTGTCCCCACCCGCCAAGGCCCAGCGTCCTCGGCCTCTGCATGGCTCTTCCCTGCAGGTGTCCCCGGGGCCTCTTTCCTCCTTTCACTCATCTTTGTGCAGATTCCCCTCCTCAGTGACGCTCAGCCCGCCAGCTCCTTGCAGGCAGGCCCTCTGACCAGCATACCCTCCACCCCGTCCCTCCATCTTCCAAGGCACCTTCAGAGAGATGGCACAATTTACTGGGCAGGGATCTCTAACTTTCCTTGCATATTTCCAGTATCCAGAACATTCCTGGCCACACACTGGGTACTCAAAACTACTTGCCGAATGAATTGCAACTTATTTCAGAAGTTTAGTGTCCACAAGTATCTTAAAATCGAGTATGCAGCTTATTGAATATACCAGTGGGCCATATCTTTTAAATACAAATATCCAAAAATTTAAATTGAACTCAAACACTCGTTTGCTCCACCTCTCGCAATCCTACATGGTCTGAAAAGGACCCACGGCCTCCTCGCTGGCCTCCAGCCTTGGTGTCAGCATTGCAGGCGGTTACACAGCCAGGAACGCTGGCTCTCCGGGTTTTTATTCTGACATGTCATCAACTTGCCCTTTTAAAATGTTCTTCTACCAGAAGAATTACTACTAGCCATGTTGAGAGTGAAAAAAATAAGAAGACACCACATGCTCTATTCAATACGCCAAAGACGGTAAGAAATGAAGATACGGAGCTAACAGTTCTCTCAATTAATCTTAAATTAACGAGTTCCAGCTTGGTGCCTGCTTGATGTCCCCGCACCCCACAGGGACCACAGACCACCGAGACATCCGGAATGCAGAGAGTAGGGTCAGACACATCATGCGGACAGACATGGCGTTGGGCATGGCTCACATTCTATACATTACCTAGTGTCACCAACAGAAGCTGGGGGACGTCACCCAGGGCCCGAGACGCTGGGAAGTCAGCCCATCAAGGGAGACAGAGATGTTTCCCTCCTCCCTAGGGCTTAGCACACAAGATGGAAATTTTTTCTTTTATTTGTGGTGTAAAGATTAATTGATTAGGGAGACAAAATGGCGGCCTTAACAATGGGTATTTTTCAATAACCTTTGGCTTGAAGATGTAGGAAAAATCTTATGTAGGGACTTAGTACTAGCAGAAACAAGAAAGAGACTGAGACAGAGCAGAGGTATCAAAGATTGGCTGAGACATTTTTCTGCCAAACATTCCTCCACATCACTCCAGGGACCCCTGTTCTGGGGGGAGATGAGGTTTTGCTTTCTGCCGCCGCCAGTGGCTCTGCCGCTTTATGAAGAAAAAAGGGATTTCAATATCCACTGCTGCTCTTGTGCGTTTCCTACAGCACCCCAAAATCACCTCCGAAAGAGGAAGAAAAAGAAATTGATACAGGCTGTATTTCAGGCAAAGGAAAATTAAGAATCACCACCTTTCATGACTTTCCGCAGACTATAGTTTGCCCTGGGAGCTTCCTTCCGACCCGCGAGCAGCCGGTGATTTGCATTCACTCCGGCTCACTCTCCAGCAAACTCGGCCCCATGCAACCGTCAGCGCTCATAGCGAGACCCCTACCACACGCGCACCTGCTCACACATGTGCACATACAGCCCACAAGGGCGTTTCTACCCTTGAAGGCAGTGGCTCAAAGCCACCACTCCGCATGTGTGGAATCGAGTCCCAGGGACCCGGTGATGGGTCAACAGCCACGTTGACCTCAGTGTTTCTGTGTGCCAGGCGGGAACATGGCCCTACAGTCCTGCATCCATCTCTCAAGAGGACGGCGCCGTGGCCGATTTCAGACAACGCTCAGAAGGGAAGCCACCTGTCCCCAGAGCCCTCAGCCTCTGGCCGCGTGCTTCCGAACAGGGACTCAGCGTCGCGGTGCCGCCCAGCGCCCCGGACCCTCGTCGGGAAGCCGGCCTACTGACAGCCCTGCTAGAGGCACACGTCTCTCTGGGGAACTGTGCGTGACTCTTCCTTATTTCAGGGGAAAGTAATTAATTTCCTAAATGCTTATTTAACTTTAAGCTTTATTAGTCAGAGCTAATTAAAATAGGGTGAACTGACAAGCGGGAACCTCAGGGAGGACCGACTTTGCTCACACGCAGCGCCGTTCAGTGCAGAAGCGAGGCGCTCCGAGGCAGCGGCCTGTCTACCCAGGCCCTCGAACTCCTCTTGCTGAACTCCTGCGTTTTTCCATGACGGGAGGATGCATGCTCGCGTCTGAAATGGGACAGCACTGGGGGCACCTGGGCGGCTGGGTCAGCTGAGCGTCCGGCTTCAGCTCAGGTCATGATCTCACATTCGTGGGTTCGAGCCCTGTGTCGGGCTCTGTGCTGACAGCTCAGAGCCTGGAGCCTGCTTCCGGTTCTGTGTGTCTCTCTCTCTCTGCCCCTCCCCTACTCATGCTGTCTCTCTCTGTCTCAAAAAAAATAAAACGTTAAAAAATTTTAAAAATTTGAAATGGGACAGCACAGAACTCCGAGGGCCACAGCTCCACATTCTGAAGGATACAAGCAAATTTAAACTTCCTATCATGAAACAAAAGCCAATTTTCTGGCACCCAGATTATGCTCGCAGGAGGAGCCAGAGCTCCCTGGGGAGACAGTGGACTGCAGAGCTGGCCCAAGACGTGGATGGACGGAGCTTGTGATGCTTCGTCCTGCAAGACAGGAGGCCGGGTCCCAGGACACCAGAGCCACCTGCAGAGGCTCCCGCTGGCTGGAAGTGGCAGTCTTGGCCTTGCCAGCTCGGCCTCGGCTCTTTCTCCGAGAAGGAGCTCGCCGCGCCGCCTGGCCGTGACTCGTGGAGCGTGGTGACCGCCCATGGCCTCTCTCCACGGAGGTCCTGCTGGGTGAGGCAGGGTCTGCTTCTCATTTGTCACCGACTCCTCTGCTCCTGGGGCAGCATGTCGCTGGTGTCACGCCCTGGGTGAATGCTGAAGAATCAGTCTGTGCTCTGGACATGGGTCTCCACGCCCTGGATGCGGAAGGAGGGGGGCATCCTAACCCAGCACACGGCGACCCCAGCCCTGTCTTAGGAAGGATTGTTCTCCCTGCGTTCGGGGACTGCGTCAGCTGGCCTACCGGTCACCGAGAGCACACACACTGTTCATTTTAGGTGTTGCTTCCTGTCAAGTAGAGCAGAAAAAAAAATGTCCTAGTTAACAGGCAGAAAAACTACACGTGTGGGGTATCCGCGGGCCTTGGGGGAGGCTGGGGGGCTTCCTGGGTGGGGGCGGGGGTCCCCCGGCACACGCGCTACATCCACAGCCATGTTTTTGGTCATCGGTCTCCTGCTTGTAAATGTCCCTCACGGTAAAGGGGCCACGTGGCGTTTGCCCAACACGGGAGTCAGTAAGCCACAGGCGAGCGTTAAAGATACAAAGCAGGGAACGTGGGTGTTTTAGCGGAAAGGAGAAAAATTCCAGAGAAACAAGTCTGAGCTGTCTTCCTAGTGCACAACCATCCCCTGGCGAGGATGCGGCCTTGACCCAGTGGCCGGGGAGGGCCGAGCTTGGGGTTGGTGGAGACTGTGGTCTGGTGTAAGCCCAGAGCCAACACTTAGTGGTTTAAAACAGGCGATTTCATTTCTGTTTCTCCTCAAACCTCAACCGTCTGAAGTCTGTGGCGCAGACCCAGCCACCATGATTAGGTCCGTCCTCAAATATGTTCCTTCTTTTTTTCAAGGCAAAATGCATTTAAGCTTCTCTCGAGGGGATTTATGTTCAAACCTTGTATCACTTTGGGTTCTCTCCTGGAACTTCCCCATGCGCTCCACGTTGTGCTCGTTTTTTCCTCATTCCATTATGTCTGTCAGGCTCAGCTCCTCTGTGAGTGATTATGACAGTCAAGAAAGAAAAGAAAAAAACCTTCCGGATCCAGGGCATCAAAGGCTGCACCGCTCAGGCTATGTCCTCAAGAGCCTGGCGGAGGGGCAATCTTCATGTTAAACAACCGAAAATGTGACATTTAAGTGGGGACAGATGCCGAACTTCACGATGTAACAAATGCTTGGCAACACCGTTCTGAATCTGCAGCGCGCACAAGCAGCCTTAGAGGTCAATTTTCCAAACGCTCCCGAATTCTTCCCTGACACTCGCTCGCTCTACCGATGACCCCAACAGAAGCACTTAGTTGCCGGCCTCTCACGGGGACCCCGGGGGCGGACAGGATGATTTCATGCATAATATAAACAGCCATTTAGAAAATAAAACCAAATCACGTAACATCAAGGCGGAGAAACAGCCACGACTGGAGCTAACAACTTCCATCATGGAAACGTTTTTCTAATCTCCGGGAACTCAAGCCTCGAGCTGATGTGGGAGCCGGAACAGACAGCGGAGAGAGGACAGCTCACACTCAGAGGAGCCGGGCGTGCTGCTCCAGACCCCGGTGTTTATGAAGAGAAAACAGCAGGAGTCACAACCAAAATTAGGAGGCGCAAGTCACTGAGATGCGCGGGAGCCTCCATCCAGGCCCGGTGGCCAACAGGGCACACCAAAGAGGCGTCTCTGCCTTCAGCCCTTGACCTGTTTTAGGACTCAATGACTACTTGATGAAAGAAGGTGCCAGATAAACCAATGTAAGGAAACAAACCAACAACAAGAGTGCAAGATGGCACGCGCTGAGAAGCAAAAATTGGGGGGCACCTGGGGGGCTCAGTCGCTCAAGCATCTGACTTCGGCTCAGGTCATGATCTCATGGGTTGTGGGGTCGAGCCCCATGTCAGGCTCTGTGCTGACGGCTGGGAGCCTGGAGCCTGCTTGGGATCTGGGTCTCCCTCTCTGTCTCTCCTCTGTGCATGCTCTCTGTCTCTGTCTCACAATAAATAAATAAAAATTTAAAAATAAGCAAAAGTTGGGACCACACGTCAGACAGAGGACAGCATTCACTGCTGCCCTGCTTTGGTTTCTGGGGTGCGGGTCCCGAATATCCTGGGGAGATCTTTCTTCAGAACGATGACCTCGGGAGAAATGGGACATGAGGCTCAGGAATTCTGATATTAGAAACTATTCTAGGGAACCACTTCTTTTGAAATGCAGATGGTCTCATGTCATTGTGTTCATGGAGCCTTTATTACGGAGCGGTTTACGCCAGTGTGCACCATCCACGTGCCCTCTGCCTCACGGAAGTAACGTTGCATCCTGTAGAGTGCCATCAAATTAACATTTATCATCCTTTTGAGCATTCAGCAAGGAAATTATCACCATTTCTAGAACCAAATGCTAGCTGGGGGGTGGGAAGGGAGGGAGAGTGGGCAAAGGGGCATTTCATAGGATGACTGTGGTTCTCTTTCCTGGGGCATCTGCTTCTCAGGGCCCCCCCAGCCCCCCTTCTCCAGGACGCAGAAACCCGTGTTGATTGCTTTTAGCAATGATGCCTCTGATAACAAGATGCTCCTGTCAGATAATTTCTAGAACACCCTCATGTTATCCCTTAGAAGCAATGTGTGATACACTTGATATGGCCCCAAATAGGATCATAGCAAACACAGCCATTTGCTCTCAACAAAAAAAGTTAAAAAAAATGAAAATGTAGGTTTCTGCCACATTTCCCACGTACAAGATTGTTAGCTGTTTGGAAGTGACCTCCCTGGGAACAAGCTAATACAAGAGACCCGAGGATGATGATTATGAGGAGGCTCTCTGGACTTATGGGCTTCAGAAATCCACGCTAAACTGTTAGATAAAAGGATTTGCTTCACTTTGTCTTGACACCACTATTTCCCGGGAGCGGGTGTATAAACCTTGGGGTTTTCTCTGGTTCCTGCCAATCCAAAATGATGGCAAGAAAGAAACATGAGGTCTAAGGTTCTTGAGGAAACGCTCTTTTTGTGGCAAACATTTATGTGCAGCAGCCAGGCTGTGGGAGCTCCCGCTGAGAGCTGGGGAAGTGACACAGGCCCAGCTGGGGGGCAAGCAGCTGGGCTCCGTGGAAGGACGGGGAGCGGGGAGTCTGCGCAGGTGTGCCCCAGGGCGTGGTGGGCCGTACCCTCATCGGAAGACGTGGTGCTGACTGTGCCCTGCTGGCCTGCCGCTCTGCCCGGGACCCAGTGTCCACTCACCCCACTGACCGCACACTGAAGGGACAGGGGGACCCCACAGTGTCCCCGCCTCTAGGCCCTGCCCCCCTGGCACCAGCAAGGAAATGCATGGGTGGGTGAGTAATGAATGGAGAAGCGAATGAATGTGAAGCGTGTGCAGAGAGGTTGGGTGATGGGTCCTGTGCAATCTGTGCAGCGAATTCCTATTGATTATGGCCGAGGGGCGAGCTGGAAGAGCTATTTAAACACAAAGGATTTGCGTGTGTGTGTGTGTGTGTGTGTGTGTCTTGCTGGACCAGCTGTGCCTCAGGAGGGAGGAGAAGAGTGCCCTCATGCCCGCGCCTTCTCTGTGACCCCGCACCATCCCGATGACCCGGGCCGCCTGCCCCCCGCAGCCCACACCTGCCCCGGAGCTCAGCGGGAAGGGGGCCGCTCTGCTTTCAGCCCCCGCAGCTCCCGGCGGAGCCACTCCGACACCGGACTGTGGCCTTTGCATGGCTGGACGTGCAAAGCCCTGAACTGGGTCACAGGATCCCATGACAGACTTCACCGGGGACCCCCTGGTTACAGCCCTGCAACGTGCCCAGTGGGGTACGGATGCCAACCGTCTTACTTGGGGCTGATCTGCAAGAACCTCCCGCAGTTCCATCTGCGGCTCACGTTAAAGCCACCTCGCTGCCTCTCGCTGGCCTGGTGCCACAGCCTGGGCGCCCTAACCTGCAGACGTCCGCTTCCTCCCAGCTCTGGAGGCTGGAGTTCCAGACGGAGGCGTCAGCAGGGTGGTTTCTCCTGAGGCCTCTCTCCCTGGGTGTAGATGGCGTCCTTCCCCTGTGTCCTCACACGTCCTCCCCTGGTGCACCTGTCTGTCCTCACCCTAGCCTCCTCTGAGGACACCTGTCATATTGCATTAGGGCCCAATGACATGACCTCATTCTACTGTGATCACCTCCCTAAGATCCTGTCTCCAAACACAGTCACATGGAGGCGGGGCACAAACAGCTCAGCCCAGAACCCCAGCTTCTGTTTTCGGAGCTCTCTGCACTCTTTCCCCCCAGCAATAAATCAACCTCCGTCAGAAGTGGGGGGGGGGGGGGGGGGAGGACCAGAAATCCCCGGCGCTGCCTTCAGCTGAGCTGCAAACAGAGATCTACGCAGAAAAATAAAGTCTTTCGTTGGAGTAATTGTCCACGGTTCCTTTAGAAACTGCTCTAATTCGGGTACAAATTTATTTCTTTTACAGTCCTTCTAGTTACAAATATATGGTTATTCCGAAACAGAACTTTAAAAATTAATAACATATTTAAGTAGAAGTCTTTACAGGTTTTAAAACATAAATCTGAAGTGTTTCCATGACATACGGTAATAACTCTGCGGAGTGAGCACAGAACTGTTAAGTATAAACTCTCCTTAATGTCATTCGTCAAGACATGTTAGTGCAACATTTATAACACATTTCAGAAGCAATGTTAATATTTCATCAAATCTGAAGCAAATAGCCTTTCAATCCATATATTAAAATCCTAATAGTTGCTATTACACCAGAGGCTAAAGGCAACAATAAACCATATGGAAATAAGACCATTCATCTCCATCCAGCGCGTTCATATTTGCAGAAATTACATTGAGCTCTTGGCTCCCTGACAGGTCTCGTTCCCGTTACTACTTATGTTTATTGCACATCTTTATGGAAAAGTTAAAAATATTAGAAGAGTAAAATCTTAATAGAATATAACCCAGAAAGGCTCTGAGAAGGAGACACGAACCACTCGAGGCACATTGTTCCGGGGGCGAACCCGCAGGCGCGTGGTCAGCAGGGTCCAGTGGCTTCCATGGGAAGGTGACCAGGGAGCGACAGTAAATTACTGGCGGGCGCAAGGGGCCTTCATGTCAAGTTAAACTCCACAATATTAGAACCTTACAGTAATGTGCGATCAATAAAGCTTACCCAGGGGTGAGCAGAGGGAGGCGTTAAGTACTTATAAAAACAATTCCTAGATTGCTTTTTTGCATTTGAAAAATAAAAGTTACATATGGTTTGTTTTGCATTTATTGAAATGCCATAATACCACGGACTGAGTTTTTTAATCTCTTAAGGCGTTACAAGGAAACGTTTGTTTTTTTCAAAGAAATTTTAGTTTTCTGTAAAGTATGTCTCGATACAATCTTAAAAATTTAGTATATTTGGTTTTCCTACTTATTACAGATTTATTAATATATATGTAAGTGTTTTTCTATGCCTGTCTATCTATTATTCTATTCATCAACCCAAAAGATAAGCTAAGACTCACTTTCACAGTGTGGACATGAATAACGTTTACAGTAAGTCAAAGCGAAAGCCAATACATTTTTTTCAAGTTTTTGAATTTTGAGCAGTTTGTGCCCACTACCCAGATGTATGACTGCATCTTTTTCTTTCTTAAGTTCATTTAATTATTCTAAGTCGTGTAACACATCTATACACCGCACTTCAGTGCATACGTGTGTGTGACCGGTAGAAGCGACGTCGGCTAGGTCTTAGGAGCAAGGCCAAGGGCCTGTGGAAGTGATCACACGTGGCAGCTTCTGTCCATGAGTGCTGATACTGTTCAAAGCATGTTTAGAATTTGTAATTAGAATCATCTCCGGAGTCAGCCGCACATCAAAAGAAAGTCAACACTAATGGTGCACCTACAGCAAGTCAAGTACTGTGAAGAGCACAGTGTGATCTCAGCTTATTTGCCCAATGACGGAGAATGGCCATTGGTCTTCCACTTGTTCGTTTGTTTCGACTAGGTGGTGAAGTTCTTGCTGTTGGTAGATTTTTAAAGATGAAAAAGCTGAGGTTCAATGAGATTAAGTCCTGGAAGTAAGCTCCGGGGTTTGCCAGGTCCCTTATAAGAAGATAACATTTTGATTTGAGGGAAAGGCAGGAGCCATGTAGAGCGGAGTCTTTGGACTGATGTGGTGATCAAACTGGAGAATTCTGTAAACTCGCTTTTTCAAAATGTTGTTCATAAATAAAATGCTTCATGTTCGTAGGGTGATTTCAAGGCCATTTCCACGGGCAGCGCTCACAACCTCAGAGACAGGGTCTCCTGTGGGGATGGCGCCCTGCTCTGTGCCTCCGGCTCTCAGGCCACCTCTTGCCAGGACCTGGGCCCCAGGCCAGTGCACACTCTGTGTGGCCCCTACCCCTCCAGTGCCGCCTATCTCCCGTCTCCCGTCCTGGACTAGACTGCTATTTTTCCATTTTCTCTTGTTTCCATTCTAAGTGACACCACCTTGGTTTCCCAGTGGTCTTCAGGGGGCCCCTTGGGACCTGTACCTGTGCTGTCTTTTGGGGAAAGACAAGTTATGCCTTCAAAATTCACCCAAAGTACAAACTTCCAGTCGTGAGAGGAATCAGAGCTAGATGACGCATGGACGGCATGATGGCCATAGTTGGCTCTGCCAGGTGGTGGAGGAAGGGCGAGAAGAGAGGAGATCCTAAGAGTTCTCCTCACGGGGAGACACTGGCCTTTTCTTTCCTTGCATTGTCTCTGTGGCAGATGACAGATACTACCTAAGCCTGTTGTGACGGCCATTTGGCCAGATGTGAAGTAAGCCATCGTGTCGGGCACCTTAAACACATACAGTAAAGCAGGCCAATTTCTCAATAAAACTGGAGGGAAAATTCTGCCCAAGTGTTACATTGAAAGGCATTACCACTTTGCGTGTGCAAGGTCTGATAGTTATAAAAATGACTCGAAAGCATGTATGGACAGTAAGCATCACATAAACACACATTATATTGTGCTGGTCTTGAATTTCAAAGACGCGAAGTCAGGTTCTGAGTCCGGGCAAGTAGTTAAGGGACAGCTTATTTGGAACTAAGGACAAAAGGGTCATGCAGAGATCTCTTAGGGAATATATTCCTCTCTCCTATTCCTACTGATCCAGGAACAACAGTCCTAACACGGGAGAGGAGAGTGAAGGTCCCTGTTCTCTCCCTCTGGTCCTCGCTGGGAGGGGCAAGGTGCCCCGGGTGGTCTGAGAGCCATCTGGGCGGCTGGTCCACTGTGGAGTCCAAGCAGGGGCCCCGGCTCACACCCCCACCACGGCTCCCCTGCCAGTTCTGGGGGGAAGATACCCCATTTTGGAACGGATTGGAAAAGTTTTGAATCAAGGCCATTGTATCTCTGTCTTTCATCCCGTACTTTGGATGGGGAAATCCTGCCTCCACTTCTTCATGTGAGAGACCTTTTTCCAGTTTCTTTTGCCCTGAATCCCTTTTCTGGAAAGATGGTTTCAATTAGTTCCCCGAGGAGAAAAATATTACTCGTAATTCTGTCTCAACGCCCCACCCTCACTGTGCACGTCTCCGGTAAGGCTTGTACACTTGAAGAGTTGAATTTGTTCTCTGGAATATTCTAAGAGTCAACGAAACCTTCCCGCATTATGCTGGGTACAAATACGATCTTCATTTGTGAACAATATCTCCCCTCAAAACATTGTGGATCAGTCCTCTGACACGTGAAGGCACCTCACAGCATCTCTTGACCAGAAGCACGCAGCCAAAGTGTGATGTTCTAAACAGACAGGAGGATATTCAATAGTAAAATAGCCAGTCTGCACCCCCCAAGAGGATTTACGGCCCTTGCGCTCAAGAATGTGGTGGGGGGTGGGGGACAAGTCACCACCAGGGAATTCAGTATCACCTCAAGACACACCCAGAGAGCAGCTCGCAGTTGCCACCCCCCCCCCAGCCATTCCACACACTAGAGACGTGCAGACTAAGAAGACTCACCTGCTGCGGAAAAGCTAGTGGGTGAGTCTCGTAACCACCTTTGTTTCTTTTCTATTTTGTGCTATTCTCATCCACAAAGCAGATGGCCTCTTCAGTGTTCTAGATTCTTCTAATTCTTTAGATAAGAACCAAGTTCAGCCTGCCAAGCCCACACCTGCTTGCAACATGCTGGACGCAAGGGAGATTCATCATATTCCGACCGCTCTGCACCAGGTCCGCCTCACGCACCCACACTGTTCCCAGGAGTCCAAAAGGAAGCCTGGTTCATTCCGAACCACACACAAGTGATTGACGCAACAGCCCTAAAACCGGCCCCGCTCTCCAGGATCCCCGGGTTCTGCTGCCTGCCTCTCTCAACCCGGTCCCAAGACGGGCAGTCAAACCCCAGGGGCCACACTTCTGCTCTCCAGGCCTGCTCTTCTGTGAGAAGCATCCTACGGACACACATCAATTTCCAGAATGTGGTGTCTCACCTCAAGGCATAGAGAGAGGGAAGAGAAGCCATGAGGATCAAGCAGAGGGGAGACGGGGCGCTTCCTTCCTCGGCTCTGTAACAGCTGTGGGGGCGGAGGAAGAGACGCCGACGTGTGGAAGGGGTATCAGGAGGCAGCGCTTGGGAACGCCTGGAACTCAGGTCCCCACGTCGCTGCCCAGAAATCCTAGGGTGACTCCAAAGCCCAAAGGGCTACCTGTTTCTGTCTGTCGACTATTGCTCAGAAATGAGTGGAAACGTCTCCGCGAAGGAAAGATCGATTCTCATCTGTGTTTTGTCTATCTTGTCAGATACTTACGTAACACTCTGAAAGTGCCTTCCAGGCACAGAGGCCCTGAATCCGCACAATGAGCCCGTGAGGTAGATCGCCATTTCACTGGGGAAACTGAGGCACAGGGAAGTCACACAGCTGGTGAGTGAAAGGGCCAGGACCCAAAAGCAGGAGATCTTACTCTGTTTCCAGCATCTCTTTATCCTAACCCCATGGGGTCTCAACCAAACGCCCGCAGGGCAGGGAAGGTATCCTTGCGGGGGGCCCATGCGTGGGCTCTACAAATGCCCGCCTGGGAAGGACGAGCAGGTCCCCGGGCAGCGCTGCGGGTGAGCATGTCCTCTGAGCGTGAGGGTTCCAGCACACCGTCCTCTCTGCTGAGCACGCGTCAGTCTTAGCATTGTTTCGGGTGAACGAACACATAAATTTGAGTCTAAAATTGGGTTGGAAGACTATTTCATTTTTTTGCCACTTATGGTCTAAAGTATATTCAAACAGTACTTTTATTTGGTGACAAGAATAGATTCAACCTGAACAACAGCTTGACACACAGCCAGAATCGCTGTAATTAACAGTACAAGTAATTTAGAAATCTAGGATAAGGTCATGTATTTATTTTAAAGTTATTTATTTATTGAGAGGGAGTTGTAGGGGGGAGGAGCAGAGAGAGGGGGAGAGAGAGAATCCCGAGCAGGATCTGCACCGTCAGCTCAGACACCGACTCTGGGCTCCATCCCATAAACCGTGAGATCATGACCTGAGCCTGAGCCCCCGCCCAGGCGCCCTCTAGGATCAAATGACTTAGAAACATATTTGTAAGTCACCAAATATCTACTCTAGTGAATAAAGAGCATAATATAATTTCTGGTTCTTAACGCTTAAGACCAGCAGCTAATGCTCTCAGTATGTCATGGCTTGATGAATGAAGAAAGGTCTCCCACGTCAGACTCATCGGGCTGTGACTCTAGAGACCGTGATTCTCCCCAGTGACCCATGTTGGACATCGATCGACCTGAAATCAACTTTCTGTTCCTTGAACCCCTGGAAGGCATCTCTGAGACTGTAAGGGAACGCTGCCCCAGTCAGAGCCTGGCACCCTGCTGAGGCTGTGCTCACGCACGCCCCTACTTGGCGACCCCAGGAAATGACTCTGGGATTCAAGCTCCATCCCTGGGAGGCAGGTGTCCCCTCCAGTCCCCGTGGAGAAGGGGGTTATCAATGGACTCCAGCTTTCGGTGGCTGGGCCACGCTCTCTGCAGGATGGCGTTTAAATATGTTAGGTGCGGCCCCACACTGAGACATTCTGAGGAGGGACAAAAGACTTCCATTTTAATGGCACCTTTCATTAAAATTTTCTTTGAGGGAAAAGAGATATTTCAATGCTTGAAAGATTACAGCCCCCCTCTCCACCCCCTCAGACATGCATGAAGCTTGCTAATTACCCAGCAAGGTTGCATTGTATCAGCAATAAAGTTCATGGAGTGCTGGCTACTGGAGTTGAGAAATCGCTCTCAACGGATGAGAAGGACAGGAGGGGGCCAGAAATGAAAGCGTCCCGAGCATCCCACCTTTTTCTGATTATTCGAGGTTAGTTGTGCCTGACCCACTGCCTTGGCACGGACTCACTCCACTTCCTCGTGTTTTCCCTCCTCCCCCAAGCTCTGAAGGCAAAGCAGGGCTGCCTGCATGCCATAAATATGTAATATGAATGCAGTGCTGGCTGGCTGAGAATATTCCAGGCTTAATGACGGGGCTCAAGACGTGAGTTTTGCAGATCCGAGATATCACAGGTGCCTCAGCCCGGCGCGAAGCGGCAGTCACGCTTCTGTGGAGTGTACTTGAATATTTCAGCATTTTAAGCTATTTGCATGCGTCCAAGGTGAACCCAAGCCTGGAATCGTGGAGTAAGTGCTCCTCACAAATCCTGTCTGGCGGTCACAGAGGAAAAAGGCACCGGCGGAGATGGACGGGTGCCTTACGGACAGCCCGCCCACGCCAAGCAAAAACACTGTCAAAACAAAACTTGTCCTACTTTTGCTCAAGTGAAGCCCCAAACAGAAAAGTGTGCTGAGTTATGCACGGGCCCGGAAAACAGAGGCGCACAGCGGCTTGCACGGCGGAGTCCGTGTGTGTGGTGTGCACGCAGAGGGGTGTGAGTAGGGCTGCAGACTCACCCCCACGAACACTGACTACACAGCACCGGCCTTGGAGGCCCCACGAGCACGTTTGCACACTGCTTTTTTGTCTACAAAATTCCACCATGTACATGACGTTCCATGAAGTGATGTTTACGGGCGTGATTGCATCTGTTCCAATTTTATTCACGATTCCTTCTTCCACATGTGGGAGTGTGGGCCCTGCTGTGATGCGTCAGTACCTTTCTTCATCACGCACGTTCCCAGGTGACGGTAATTTACCCTGTGTGCTCAGAGGTGCTACTAAAAAGAGTAAGAAATAGATACCTTATTTTAATAAGATTTTTTCATGTATTTATCAGAACTCAGTTTTAGCTCTTTGAGAATTTAATTGATTCTTCTAAGTTAATTGTTTCATTTCTGAGACTGAATCCATATAGCTCCTCAAATTCTATAGCCAACATTAAAGTGTGTAGATAGATAGATAGATAGATAGATAGATAGATAGATAGATAATCTAACACTATAGATTTTTACGTTGTATACATTTTCTTCATTTAAAAAACTTTTAATGCTTATTTTTGAGAGAGACAGACAGACAGAGAGTGAGCAGAAAGAAAGGAAGACACAGAATCCCAAGCAGACTCCAGGCTTTGAGCTGTCAGCACAGACCCTGACGCAGGGCTTGAACTCAGGAACCATAAGATCATGACCTGAGCCACCCAGTCGCCCCACATTTTGTTCATTTTTAACATGTGTAATTGGTTTGTGAGATGGGTTTGAAAATCTCTACTAGGTTCAAAGAGCCATTGGAAATTTGGGATCAAAGCAGACGTGCAGTGCAGAGTCTGGGCCCTTCCAGGCCAGCACATGGCTGGCACAGGACGCTGAGCGGCCCATGGGGCACTCAGTGGCGGTGAGGGTGCAGGAGCCACTCGCCGATGGAACTCACTCTACTCGATGTCTCTGTGTTAAACGTGGGGCTCAACTCATATTTGCTGATGGGTTTTCAATTCTGCTCTGACACTTTCCAGTAAAGTGTACTGTTTCTACTCCTAATTTTAAAATTATAGGGACCGAGTCAGACAGAATGAAACCTGAATCAATCTGAAAGTCTCAGCAGGAAAATATGGCCTCTTGCTGTTACTCGGGGTCAAGCCACGAACTCCAGCACACCTTAATCTAGTGGGGCAAGATTCACCCCTAATTTTCCAAACATGACCCCCCCCATCCTGAACTCTTCCGGGGAATGATGCACACGTTGTGGAAACTGGCAAGCCCCTCCTCACAGGCCTATGAGAGGGTCTGGGATAAATGTGTTTTCGTTCCAATTGGAACATTCTAATTCAAGAAACAATATATGGCAAACATGCAATCAATGGAAAAGCCAGAAATGACCCGACTTTGAAAAATGCTTATAAACAGTGTTTCCATCAAGTGTTTCCCTATCACAAAAGAAAGATTAGCTACATTGTAAATAATGAAGTCAAAAGTTGTCACTCGTTTCTTGGATTTTATCTGTCGTCACCTGGAGTGCTGGGAGGTACGCGCCCTTCATCTAAATGGGGGGAGGGTCCGATTACATCTCCTAAATGTGCCTCATGGAATTGTTTCTTCTCTCCATTTAAGGGCACCGCGTTGTCTGCAGATTTTCCTTGTCTTTTAAAAGGCTTCCATTTCTTTTACAGGATTATAAAGAGGAGGGAAATAAAAGGTGGATATATGGTGAAGAACGCAGTGCTGCACATTTTGTGATGCTCAGGATGGCCTCTTAATCAGAAGGAATTCACTAAAGAATATGCACAGGAGTACATCCGGCTCCTGAAGTTGTACAAAAAAGGAAGACAGGTCAGTTCTTCCGAGATAAGAACAGAGGACCCCGAGAAAGAAAGGAAGGAGGGAAGGACGGAGGGAAGGAGAGCACGGCCACAATGAACAGGGGCGCAGCTTCGTCTGGAATCCCTGGTCCTTCGTGGGTGCTGCCACGCTGCGCTTCTGCCCTGATGCTCACCTTCTCTCCTGCCTTTAAACCCAGGGCCTGACCCAGAGAGTCCCCTGTGCGGCGCCATCACCAGACAGAGCAGTGGACACCTCTGGGAATAGGTGCCCGCGGCACGGTGACCGGGCAGGAGGGGGCTTCTGGAAGGGGAGCCACACGGGACCTGGAGGCCAGCGGCCAGGACAGACTGGGGGCTTCAACACCCCCACTCAGTAGCTTTTCAAAGGGAATCACCACAAGCACGTGCCCCCGCGGGTTTCTGCAGAGACTGTCCTGTCCGCTTGGCCTGCACTGCCTCCCTCATGCCCTCCATGACTCGTCACTACAACAACTCATGTTAAAGATGAAGAGCTAGCGGCACAAGGATGATGTAACTGGGAGACGCGCAGAGGCAGGACCAGACAGGAACTCAAGCAGTCTGCCTCCTGCCCAGAAATGGTCAGCAGGTGGACACGCTGAAAAGGAGGAGGACTGAACGAGAGAGCGCCCTCCTGGGAGAGCGCACGGTGCAGGCAGGTGCGGCACAGCCACAGCCCGAGCCTCTCCATGGGTTGCAGAACAGGAAGCGGAAACACGAATAAAAGGCCTGTGGTGCTGGGGACAGAGAGGTCCGACACCTGCACAAGTCCAACGGAGAGGGGGGGGGTTCCGGAAAAATTCTTCAAAATAAGAAGGAACAAGGATCCCACACGCGTTAGGTGAGGAGAACCCACCCGGGTCACACTCCAGGGAAATGTAAGACTATCAGAGAAAAGGGGCCCCAGGTGGCTCAGTCGGTTGAACGTCCAGTCTCGATCTCAGCTAGGGCCATGGCCTCAGAGGCTGTGAGACCAAGCCCAAGCCCCGTGTCCCACTCTGCACCGACGGCACGGAGCCTGCCTCAGAGCCTGCTTGGGATCCTCTCTCTCCCTTTCTCCCTGTCTCTGTCTCTCTCTCAAAATAAATAAATATTAAAAAGATATCAAAGAAAGAGGAAACTCTAATAGCATCAAGAGAAAAAGAGCACATCACCTACAGAGGGAAACACACGAACTGTCACCAGGTTCCTCAACAGCAACACAGGATGCAAGATATGGACTCGTATTTTTAAACGAATGAAGAGGTTAGAAAGCCTTTGAACCTGTCATAACGTGTTCAGTCAAACTCTTATTTGAGATCGCCTCCAGCACATAAAACCTTAGAGGGTTGGGCAGGGACACAGCCACCCTGATACCTTTCTTGGAGGAAGGGTAGCTTACAAAAACACCAAAACAGACCAACAAGTAAGAAGCATCCAAGAGGGCCCTCCAAGAGGTCCGCAGCCTCAGCATGATGGTATAACTTCATATACTCTTTATATAAAAAGAGCAGGAAAAGGGGAAATCAACTGTACTTACTCAGAACTAGAGTCACCAAATTCTTCATAAAGTGGACATGGAACAGGCAAAGGGAAAGGCTGTCAAAAAATGTAAGAATATCTGAAGATTCTTGGTGTGTTTGACAGAAGACAGAGACATTCAAAAATCTATTAAGACATCAGTGTCCTCAGGTTGATCTAGAGATTCAATGCAAATACTGTCAAAATCCCAGAAGGCTTTCACTAAAGGAATAGGTAAGCTCATTCTAAAATCTAGACAGAGGGGCACCTGGGTGGGCCATTCAGTTAAGCATCTGACTCTTGATTTTGGCTCAGGTCATGATCTCTCTACCATGGGTTTGAACCCTGTGTCGGGCTCTGTGCTGACAGGGTGGAGCCTGTTTGGGATTCTCTCTCTCCCTCTCTCTGCTCCTTCCCATCTCATTCTCTCTCTCTCTCTCCCTCTCTCTCTCAATAAACAAGAAAAAATTTAATCTTTAAATTCTAGATGGAAATGTAAAACATGCAGAGCAAGGGAAACAATCTTGAAAAGAAGAGCAAATTTGGAGAGCTAACGCCATCTGATTTTAAGATCTACTATAAAACCACAAGACAGCTTGATATTGGCATTGAGAGAGGCAAACAGATCAATGGACGAAGCAGGCAGGGCGGGACAGTCCATCGCAGGTGCTGTCAGGTTGGGGGATAGTCGTCACGTGGAAGAAAATGAAGACACCTGTCATCTTGATTCATATATGCATATTAATCGTAGACCTAAATGTGAAATTAAAACCTATAATGTTTCTAGGAAAAAACACAACAGAACATTTTCACAGGATTGAGGTAGCCACAGATTTCTGGGACAAAACAAGGAAGTCCAAAAATAAAAATAATTCTTTCAACTTGATCAAAATTAAAAAGTATCTGCTAATCCAAAGAGATCATTAAAACTACAAATCAATAAATCACAAATCCGGGGAAAATATTGGTGGTGCCTGCATCTGATGTGGCTGCATAAAAATTTTTCAAGTTCAACAATCGAAAGTCTGATTTTTTAAACTGAGCAAACGAGTTAAACAGTCATGTAACAACAAAAGGCATGCATGTGGCCAATAAGCCCATAAAAAGATGCTGAATATCATTAGTCATCAAGGCGCTGACAATGACAGTCGTCATGAGATACCACTTCTTACCGCGAAAATGGGTTAAAAAGACTGAGCACGCGTGTCTCCAAGGGAGTGTTGATATGGGCCCAATGAGTCTCTCCAGGCGAACTGTAAGATGGTGACCACTTTAGGGAACTGTTTGCCGATTTCTTAAAAAGTTTTATGTGTTTCTACCCCATGCCCCGCAGTTCCGCTGCTGGACAGTAACTCAGGAGAGACGAAAACTTATGACCATAAAAATAAAAGGCCATACAAGAACGTTTATAGAGGCTTTATTCATGATAGCTCAAACTGGAAATTACCACAACATCCACTGAAAGAAGAATGACTTTTCTAAAACCATGGCGTATTCACATATTCATAGAGTGGAGTGCTGTTTTGCAATAAAAAGGAATAAAACACAGATAACTTGCAAGCAAGATGATCTCAGAACAATTATAGTAGACGCTGGAAGTCACACACTGACGATGAGTGCAGGTGCCGGGGGTCAGGACACCCCGTGTCTAGGGGCCATCGGACACTGGCTAGAAGGGAGCCAGAAGGTTCCGGAGCATGGCTGAAGCTCTCGTTGGAGGTGGCGGTTACACGGATGTGTGGATTTCCCAAGACTCATCCCACTGAAGACTTGAGCTGACGTATTTTATTGTTAGTTAATTTTGCTGCAATTCAGACATAGTAATAAAAGTTAATAAACATAATTATGGGTTTCTAATTTTAGGAAACCACCATAAGAGTGAAAAAAATAAAATCTATAATTCTAACTTGTAATTGAAACCTGGTCTGTCCAATAAAGAAGATGAGAGATGAATAAAAACTAAACGAGTATAGTCAATTGGAAACACGAGTTGAGGGTAGAAAAATCCTAATATGGCAGGAATTGCAATCAATGAAAGTGCATGAAACTCAGCAAAAAAAAAAAAAAAACCCAAGAATTCCAGCTTAGATTTTTAAAAATACTCATCCCTTTCCCTCCAAAAGAATCAAGGAAACTTAAACAGAAGAAAAGTACGTACCAGGGAACGGTTATCCATAAGAAAAGTTGTGATGACAATTTTAATACTTCACTAAACAAATATCCAGACAGTATCATCTTAAGGGAAAGTGAGGGATGTTCTACTAGTAAAACATGGCGTGTAACCACCACAAAACTCTATGCCCTTAGAAATATACACTCAAAATACGCAAAATGGCTGGCAAGTCGAGTCAATAAATAACGGGAGCTGGAGATTTTATGCCCTCCCTTCTCCTGAGACAGGCAAAAACTAAGCAGAGACAGAGAGACGATGTGAATAATGCGGTTAATGGGATGCTCAGTCGGTTAAGCGTCAGATTCTTGATTTCAGCTCGGTCTCAGTCTCGGTCTCCGTCTCTCTCTCTCTCTCAAAGTAAATAAACATTAAAAAATAATTCAGTTAATAAGCTCAAGTGATTTTGCCTGTCGCTCCGGGCTTCGCAAGGAGAGGCAGCCCAGCCCTTCTGGGGGCCTGGTGCCTGACGGTCACCGGCACTCTCCCGTCTGAAGGGAGGTAGATATAAAACTCCAGAGTGTTCCAAACCTCTTAGAATAATTTGGTATCACTGAGACATCCAATTAAGGGACCATTTTCCCAGTATCTCATTTTACTGAGTTTTGCAGAATAGCAGTTTGTGACAGACTGGAAATGAACAAAAACAGGAAAACAGGACGACTGAGGAACATTGGGCCTGAGTGATCGGGGGAAGAGCCACCAACAGGGCTGCACGTCAGTCCCTGAACGAGGCGCTCGTGTCCCCAAACTGCGTCTCCTCCCAGGGGGACGAACACCAGAAGTCCATTAGAAAGCACGCCCCCAAACTCCCTTTAGTTTGCGAATCTCAACATTACACATTTTGCTGAAATGCAAATTATAAAGGGAATTATGAAATATGCAGGACTGGGTGCCGTGGAAACATTAAACTGTGTGGACATACCTAGAACAGGACGTAAAGTAAGATTCATATGGTAAAATGCGTTTTCAAGAGGCAGGACAGATTGGAAACAAATGATCTAATCAAAGGGAAAATAGGTTGGATTTATTGCCCTAAATAGGGATTGGTTTTAATGAAAAACACATGGACAGAGTTAGCAACAGATAGCAGATTGAGATAATGTATTTGCGATATATCTAAAACCAACAAGGGACCATACTATCTAGAATATGCAAGAAATGCCTATTAATCAAAAATTTTGTAAAAATCACTATAGATAGGGAGGCAGAGAACGTGAAGAGGCCGTCCACAGGGGAAGCCCGGAAGGCTGGGAAGAGGCCCAGAGTTGACCAGGTCGGTAGCAGAGGACTGGAGGTTCAGGCAGCAAGATGACCCTGCAGCCAGCAGACTGGCCAGGCAGGGAAGGCGGGATGGACAAGTGTTGGGGGTGAGCTCCTTGCCCCGCGGCGGCTCCCTGGGCACTCCCCGTGGTTTGGGGAGTGGACGGGCACCAGTGGGTGAATCCAGGGTGTGTACACCATCTGAGCAGCAGCTCCGCTCTGGGAACAGAGCAGAGGAAACCCGCGGCCGGTGTCCTGTGCGGTGACAGGGCCGGAGGGGTGCGAACGTGGCGCTCTGGGGAGAGATGAGTAGGATGTCAGCATCACACGGCCACGGAACAGTGAGCAGGCAGCACTCAGAAGCCACGGGTTGCTAGAATATTCTGTAGTCTGGAGAGATGAGTAGTGTGAGGAGGAAATGTGATTTATAGCACTTTTTAATGTTTCCATCAGAGTTCGAGGAAGCATCTGTTTTTAATGTTTGCTTGTTTGTTTATTTCGAGCGCACGTGCACACCTGGGAGAAGAGGCAGAGAGAGAGGGAGAGAGAGAGCCCCGAGCAGGCTCCACACGGTCGGCACAGAGCCGGATGCGGGGCTCAGTCCCATGAGCCACAAGGTTATGACCTGAGCGGAAATTGAGTCAGATGCTGAACCAGTCTCCTGAGCCACCCAGGTGCCCCAAGATTTACAGCATTTTGCCATTAGTATCTTGTTTTAAAAACCTTACCATAGCAAATAAATAAAATGCAGTTTATAATTTTAACCATCCATGTGTGCTTCTGGGGCATTGAGTGCATTCATGGAGTTGTGCAACCGTCTCCACCATCCACTTCCAGAACATTCTCATCTACCCAAAGGAGCTCTGCACACATTCAACCCTACCTGTCCCTTCCTTTCACCCCGACCCTGGGGACCGCCATGCTGCTGGCTGTCTCTGTGAATTTGACAATTCCGGGCACCCAATGGAAACGCAACCATGCAGTGTTTATTCTGTGACTGGTCTGTGCCACTTAGCACTTGTTCAAGGTTCATCCATGTTGTAGCCTACCAGACTCTTCTTACTTTTTCAGGTTGAATATTAATGTTTCATTGTGATAGCTCACGTCTGGTTTGTCCATTCATCTGTTGACTGGCATGTGGGTTGTTTCCACCTGTGGGCGATCGTGAACAATGCTGTTAGGGTCATAGGTTTGCAAGTACCTGTTGGGGGTTCTTCTTCCAGTTCCTGTGTGTCTATACCCCAGAAGTGGAACGCCTCGATCCTACGAGGAGTCTGTTACCGAATCGTTGGAATTGTTCCGCTGAGTCCGGCAGACACCCTACCGTCTGACCTTCCCTCCAGCAATGTAATTAGCAGCCCTTTGAAAACACATGCGCACAAGACAACAAGACCGACCTTCACGAAGCCACGGGGCCACAGAGGGGTACACAGCTCACCCGCTGCAAGGCCACGGGGGGAGGGGATAGAAGCAGGGAGAGACGCAAGGGGAAACATAGTAAGCAACCAGGGGCACCTTTCCCAGACAAGCAAAGTGATGCGCCAAGGACCAGGCATTTGGGTAACACTCCCCTCTGCACCTTCTGAGCTCGGAAACCAGAACTGTCTCTTTTCCTGTGTCAAAAACTCGAAGCTCCTCTCTCTATCTCTTGCATAGTGATGCTGAAGGTAGCAAATTAACGAATTATGCTGCGTAGATAACTTTCCATTTCCTCATTAGCTTTTCTCGACTTGACAAAATTGGATGAAATCAAGCTAAGCAGATACGGAATATTCCTAGCAACAAGGTTCCCCCGCCACCAGCCCCCGCCCCGCAGAGCTGGCCCTGCACGCAGGACTTCTGGGAGGACACTGCCGATTCTGGGGACTGTTCCCTGCATTCTCCATGTGTGCACACGGTCCCGGGAGAGCCGTGCCCCGGAGAGTGACTGCGTGGACCGCTTCTGTTCCCAGAAGGAGAAAGAGGCCTCTAGAAAATGGGGGAAATGATTACTACCTGCTTTTGTTCGGAAATTTCCACGGGGGCCGTGGACATGATCAGGTGACAGTGGGGGGGGTCACGTCAGGGGGCGGAGCCAACAACGCCCCTTCCCTGTGTCGAAGAGGCCACAGAACTTGGCAGCTCCGTCTCCCCTCAAATCCTAAGCTGCCCCCTGCCTCGTACAGATACGGGTTTTGGAGGAGACGGGAAAGCATTTACAAGGGGGGCTGGTGAAACTAATAATTTGTTTATGTGGAAATTTTTTCCAGAACAGCGCACTGGGGAAACATCTCCAAAATGAAATAGTAAAGAGGCAAAAACAGCCCGTTTGTGTCTTTTCCTACCACAGACACGCGTCAATCACAAAACGCTGCCCCTTATAAGGCTGCCCTGGAGCCACCAGCAAGTGGCCTGGTGCCAGGAGATGGCAAGCTCCTGCCCTGAGGCCGCTGTGTCCTCCACGGGTCACATGGCTGGCGTGGACATCGTGTGGCCCCCACGTGGCCGGGCGAGCCGGAGAGAGCACCATTTGCCCCTTGCAAGCATCCTACTGGGCTCGATCAGTGTGCCCAGACCACACTGCCCGACTCGGCAAAGCCGCCGGCCCCTGCAAGCCAGGGAGGGAGAGCCAGGAGGTCCCCTCCTGCTGGGCCCTGACGGGAGCACAGGGCTGATGCGATTGCTTGCGTGGCATCTGCTGCACAACAGGCAGCTTCCCAGTGAGCACAGACCAAGAGATGCCAGCAGCTCGCGGCCACTGGGTCAGCCGGCCACGCTGCGCCCTGTGCATGGCTCGGAGCCGGCACCTGCAGCTGAGTCCAGGCACACAGGTGGGAGAGATGGGCTCTTGGGGGCCCAGCCAGCATGAGAATTCCTCCAGGGCGACTCTGAGCCAGGGGCTGGCTCTCTCCCCCGGGGGCCCTGAGGTGGCCAGGGCTCCTGAACAATGACACGGGGCTACGAGCAGGATGCACCAGGGCTGAAGGGACTCGACACGGGGCTGCAGCGTGTGTAGGAGTCACATGTCCCGCCCTTGTCTTTGCAGGAAACTAAACAAAACTACCTTGTGAGATGTTGTTAGTGCTAGTGTTTTTTACATGTACTCAGTCTCCATTAGTCCAACGTTAAGGACGGCGGGATTTTTCAACTCTCGGATTCACCTGTCAATGGAGGATTAAGCAGAAACCATCGTCATATTAATCTCACGGCTGGAAACTGTTCTAAAATGTATTAGTTCTGTTTCCTTGCCTCCCTAAGCTGTGAAGTCCTCAATGGAAATGTTTGAGATGGTTCCATGCATGCTTGCCCATTAATAGACTGTTGGAGCATCTTCCACACGGGAGGTGCCCTCATGGGTGCTGGAGGCAGGAACAGACACGTTTCCATTCAGGCACAAAGTGGAGTCGATTCCCGACCTCACTGACAGCCTCTGCTTTTCACTGGGAGAATTTGCTTCCTTCACGATTGATGTGGGTCCACACGCTGGGTTTCATCCCTTCATTTTACTTGATTACTTAGTTTCCTTGCTTTCCCCTCCTCCCCACCACCCCGATTTTCTTGCTGGTCTAATACCTACCCTTCCCCCTTCCATCATCCTGGGGGCCTGTTTGTTCTTCTCCCCTTGTGTTTAGTGGCACTTTCCTCAGACTCAAAGAAGCATGTGTTTCTTTGCAATATGACAATGAGAAAACCATTTGCCACATCAAGTTATCCTATCTTCCAGCCACCCCCCCCCCCATGCCCGACTCAGATGAAACGCTAGGTTGACACATTTGGAATGGTTTTACTTCAGCACCACCCGCTCTCTGCCCTAAGATGTTCTCCTCACAACATAATTACTCCTGGATTTGCTCAGAGGATTTAGCAGATTTTATTTTAGATCACTTTAAGAATTTCCCTGGACGTATGTCTCTTCTCAGGAAACATAACTTAGAGTACAATTACAGGTTTCCAAGTAGTATATAGTCATCAAGAGAAAAAGGGGGTTGGGGGTGGATAGATGCCCCTTGGGCTCGGCATGAAGCAGCCATGGCTATTCCTGCCCCTCTCACATCTGAGAGTCAGGTCTCTGTGTTACATATGTAGTCTGCGCCAGTGTCTGCTGAGTCTGTGTATTTTCTAACACACATATCTATCTGTAATATCTTTCACTTTGCTGGGTCAGTGGTAGCTTGGCTGGGTATAGAAATCCTGGTGTGCTGAAATCCTTGTCCTGAGCCCTTTGTAACCGAGTTTGGGACTGTACAATGTAACTGAATTTGCTATTGTACCATGTAGTTTTACATTGTGTGTTTCACTGGCACTGTTGATACATGGAAAAACTAAGAGCAACCTATGTCTTTGTTTTGTTAATAACAGGGTATTCGTGCCTGGAAACTTATTCGATTTTTTTCTTTACTTTTAGGGATATCTACGTGTATTAGTTCGTTAGCCATTTCAGCCTGCCCGTGGGGCATCTCCTTAGCTCAGAAATTCTCGTCTATTATTTGCTTGATTATAATCCCCATATACACCTTTGCTGCCTCGGTGACGGCAGTCACATTATAATGGATCTCTCAGGTCCTTCCTGCAGTTCTCTGACCCCCTTCCATCATGCCCTATCTCGTGGAGCATCGGTTCTTCGTGTTAGAGGTCACTAGCTTCTGGCGTCACAGCATAGATCTTTTTCTTCCATTTATTTCCTGATTTCATTGGGTTTTGTTTCGTTTTGGTCTTGGTTGGGCCTATGTCCCTGAAAAGAAGTCAGGGGAGAGGCGTGTCCATCGCCCTGACTTTTGGCCTGTCTACTGCATCTCCTTGGCTCGGGGGTGGTGGATGGAGCAGCCTGGGGTCTGGACAGGGAGTAAAAGGCAGGTTCTCAGGTCTTTTCTTGGAATTGCCACAAAAACCACGATGGGAGTTTAAAAGCATAGAGAGCTAAACAAAGTCTGAAAGAAACCAGAAAAGTCCTTGACAGCCATACAAGACACACACACACACACTCACACACACACACATTCTGTAAATCAGAAGTCAAACAGATTACTAGGAACAAAGTAGAATCAGGGATTTCATATAGAGACTGGATTTGCTGCCACTGTGGGAGCTGCTAAAATGTTCTTTGGCATCTGGTGCTGAGAGCGAGGTCCCAGGGCAGGTGGCTGGATGGAAAGATGGCCGTGGAGAGCGGAGCAGGCTGGGAAGGACTTTATCTCCTGGAACCATGAGAAAAAAGAGCTTGAACTTGCATCCAATTCACTCTGGAATCTGCCAGGCCTCCAACCCGGGTCACTGTCCTTCCCCCAGAACCTGCACCCCCACACCACTGCCAGGCCTCACATTAGCTCCTCCAGAACCCGGGCAGGCCAGACTCCACTAACCCACGCCCCACCACTGCTCACAGTGCATACGATGCCACATCCTCCAGGGGCCGTGGCACAAGGGCCAGTGCCCGGGCCCCATGGGTGTGGACTCAGCCTCCACTGCCTGAGTCACGTGGAGCCTGGTAACCCCGTGGGGCATGGCCGCCCGTGACCCGTGGCAGCCCTTAACCCATCTTCCAGCAAGACCCGTCCTGTCCACGTGGCACCAGAAACTCTCCTTTTCTTGGGAAGGAAGCCTGTCTTTCATGAGCAACCTGGGTGCAGAGTCCAAGAAAAGCCGTACAAGAAGCATTTAAGAGCTGGAAGTACCTAAGCCCCCAGATTAAACAGCGAGTGTTGTGTTGAGAGTCAGAGATCTACCCAGTTGAAGAGCGACTGGCCTCCGTAAGCACAGTGTTGTTCAGTCACGCCTGCCACCGGAAGTAGAAAGAATGGAGGCGCTATGATTAGCGTTTACGCTAAACTGGGGGAAGCGCCTTGGGGAGTCCTTCCCCTCTCGCCCGGGCTTCGGCTAACCCAGACCCAGACCACACTCACTTGATGGGTTTAAAGGGCTTTACAAGAAGTGCAGCTTATATTGGATTTCTTTGTTTCTTGTTTTGAAGGTCCCTGAAGACGTGCTAACTACAAAGCAGGCCTGAGTCACAGGAATGTTGGAACAGATGTTATTTGGGCATTTCCACATAATAAAGACTTCTAATAATCCCCGATGCCCAATTATCCTAACAGTCCCACCAAAGTTTTCGCTCAGTGCATGATAAATGCAGACAATATCGACTTGAATAAAACCACAGTCATTTAGGACATGGCTGATGTCAATCAAAGGAGACTCGTAAACAATCGACAATCAGGTTTTTTAGAACCAAGTTTAGCCAATAAGCCAACTGCGTGCTTACAGAGAACCAACTGGTCAGGGAGCAATTGCATGATCAAGGAGATGCTCGCTGAGGCAAATACCTTCTGTGTTTCTAGATCAAAACTCTGTCATGATGGCTTACAGTGGGCACCACCTGGCAGGTCACCGTGTTCCCATCCTCTGCCCTAGTCAGAAGGTAGTGCCCTGGGCTAGTGCCCTGGTCTGGGGAAAGGTGCCATCTTCCCGTAACTACTGTTATTTGTTAGGGTGGAGAGGTCCAGGGTAACTGCAGAACGAGTCAGAAGTCGTGGGCACACCACCTGTTTGCTTTCTCGGTTTGTGTCTTTACAGCGAGGGTGCCAACAGCACAAGCCACAGATGCGGCTTCTGCTCAATTCCAGCTTGGAAATCGTTCTACTCGGAACAGGGAAAGCAGACGGCTTCACTTTCTCTAGTGCACATCCAACCTTAACGCCACACTGGTGATAATACGCAGTGAAGCTTAATCAGAAGGACTTGTAAGACCAGGCCAAGCCCAGTTTCAGAATTCAGTATTTTCATATCAAAAGTACGCAAATACACTGTATACCAATAATACACATTTTAAAAGGAGACAAATACCCTTTGGTGCCAAAAAAGAACGTCTGATGGTTGACAGCTATCCACCTGTGAGCTCTGATCCTTTCTGAGAGACACGTAAGAGAATTTAAAAGAGGAGCCAGAGATCCCGAACCCTCCTCTCCAGCGCCCCAGTGCAAGGAACAGATGAGCAGAGCCTCTCGGACTCACCTACCAGAAAAGGCTGTGACGCGCCGTGGGCGGAAGGGGTCATGGACACAGATTTGGAGGGAGTGGCTGTACACGCACTTGTCACACCTCCCGTCGGTGGCTCCCCGGTCTCATCGGTCCACAGACACAGAGGGGGAGCTCCCTGTGGCCTTC
The DNA here is from genome assembly GCF_006229205.1 of Suricata suricatta. Lineage (NCBI taxonomy): Eukaryota > Metazoa > Chordata > Mammalia > Carnivora > Herpestidae > Suricata > Suricata suricatta. Next base: position 145,591,179 of record NC_043705.1, read on the forward strand.
CCGCTCCCCTCTAGGTGCCAAGGGGATCAGAGAGGCAGCCCCCACAGCACCCCATGCCCCTCCCCGACCTGAGATCCTCTAGGGCCATTGTTTATTGCGAGAGTAAACATTTCTCCAGCTCAGCTGCCTTTGTCCACTTGCTGGGTGGCCAGAAGGGACCATTGGCAGATGGGGCAAGACTCTCCATCAGGTTTGGGCATCTGCCTTGAGTAGATTTCTCTTTTCATTTTAAAAATGTTTTTATTTAACGTAGAGCCTATTTCCAACATACAGAAAATTATTAATCGTCCTGTGTCCACCATCAAAATTTAACATAGGTTAATATTTTGCTATATTAGATCCCAATGACTTTTGTTTTAAAGACATGAAGCCTTGGGATCCTTGGGTGTCTCAGCTGGTTAAGTGTTTGACTCTTGATTTCACCTCAGGTTGAGATCTTGTTGTTCATGGGATCAAGCCCTACGTAGGGCTCAGTGCTAACAGCCTGGAGCCTTCCTGGGACTCTCTCTCTCTCTGTCCCTCCCCGGCTCTTGCTCTCTCTGTGTCTCTCTCCTCAAGTAATAAATAAACTTTAAATACAAAAGACATAAAAACTTGTGAAACCACTTGATATTAGCCAAAAGGTCAAGAAACGATGTGAAACTCACTTTATGGAGCCACACATGTTTCTAGAAACTTCTGTAGTAAGCCGTGTTCCTTCAGGTGGCCCCCAGCACTCTGAGATGGCAGCGTCACCAAGGGCCCACTCTTCGCTCCATCACGCCCCAGTTTCGAGATGAACATACTTACGTGACAGCAGTGACCTCTCGATGCCATCTGACAGTGACACTCTCCTCTTGGACAAGTTGACCCTCAAACCCAAACTATAGTTCCAGTAAAAGATGTCACCCTGGACTGAACATGTCCAACTAAATGTCGCATTTCTAAGATCCGAAAGGCTACTCTGAAGGAAGAAGCTGAGCCTTAGAAAAGCCTCATTTTAGACTCAACACAAAATGTCACTGGTAAAAATGATGACAAAATAAAGTTTGCTTTCTCCAGCAACCCCACCTTTGGAGTCACAAAACGGACATGGGGTGGAGAGATGACCCCACATAGAGGGAAGCAGGCTGGTCCCGGAGAGAAGTGACTTGTGAAGAGGGGTGCAGCCCAGGTGATGGAGGAGGCAGGGCTCCCTCTGCACACAGCCCATGGCCGTCGCCACAAAGTGGATGCGGACAGCACTCTTCCAGCTCTCCCAAGCGTGTCTTACATTAGTAGTGACCAGGGATTGGGGAAGAGAAGTGAGGACGTGTCCCTCTGTGCCCCCTCTGCAAGGGCTCCCTGGCTGTGTCAGCTAGCTGGTTGTGGGGTGGGGGAAGCGCACTGTCTGGCCCCCACTGGCTGGACTTCACTAGAGGCACTGGCTGGAGAGTTCCCAGTGCTCACGTAACACCTACAGGTTTGCAAGCTCCATAAACACTTTCTACGTTAGTGCAACGTGGAATTTTGTTTCCTCCCTCCTTTGACTTCCTCTGATTGTGAAAGCTAAAAATATATACCAGTGTAGAAAATTTTGAGAGCACAGAAATGTACGTGAGTCAGGAATAAACCCTGTTAGCTCCTGATACGTTTCTTCCAGAGGCTTCTCTACATCCTTCTTTGTGAACGTGCCTCGGCTCACCCGATGCCCAATTTGCCCAGGCCATCAGACACCTTCACAAATTTGTCACAACTCAGTTTCAACGGTTGCATGAGATTGTATCAAATATTTCATCAAATTAATGTCCTAATTTATTTAACCATTGCTTTAAGTTGGTTTATCCCTAGTGTTTCGTGGTTATAAACAATACTGCAATGAACATCTTTGTTCTAAATATCGGTGAAATCTCTAAGTATTTGCTAGGGATAGATGCCCGTAATTGGTTTACTTTTTTTTAATTTCCTTATTGACTAATCTATTCAATGAATATTTATTATGTGGTGGGTCAGCCGACATCAGAACCTTCTTGACATAGAACTTGTAAAGAAAAAGATAATATAAAATGAATTTCATCTATATATGTATATATGCATTTTTAATGCACGCCAACAAGCATAATTCACAGAAGCTAAAATCAATAAGACAAGATGACTTCACAGATAACACCAAGTCTGAGTGCATCTGCTCATCCCTATAGATTCAGAGTTCTCAGTTTCACACATGTGCAGGAAAGGAGATAACGCCTTTGTCACTAAGCGGTGGAAAAGCAGACCTGTATCCATACACTAGAACTACAACCGTTTCCACCTGTAATTAGCGGGTGGAAGGAAGTGTGGGGAACCTCCCAGGGAGAAAGCAGTCCTGGGCCGCACTCCTCTTAGGCCGGGCTCTGGACAAAAAAAACCCACGTCCTTCCTGAGAGTCCGTAACCACATACCGACAGGATCGGGGCTCTAACTCGTGCCCCGCACATCCACCCACGCCTGGAAGATAGTTTTCAGGGGCTGTGACATGATGCCTAAGGAAGGCACAGCATCATGTCTGTGGCATTTCAGAAGAAGGCGTGAGGAAGTTCACTGTCATCAGGAGAAGGTGTCAGACAAACCCGGATGGAGAGACATTCATGAAGTAGCCGCTGGTGTTCTCCCGGAGCGCCAGGTCAGACACGGCGGAGCTGACAGCTTCCGGAGGCCACGGAGGCCCCGCAAATGCGTGTGACATGGGCACCTGGTTGGGTGGTGGAACAGAAGTAGGGCTTGCGTGGGGGACTGGTGACGTGTGAGCAAGGTCTGCAGTTCGTTAAATTAAAGGTAAATACTATGACCACGTAGGAGCGCCTGGGGGGCTCAGTTGGTTGGGCATCGACTTTGGCTCAGGTCATGATCTCTCAGTTCACAAGTTCCAGCCCCGTGTCGGGCTCTGTGCTGACAGCTCGGAGCCTGGAGCCTGCTTCCAAGTCTGTGTCTCCCTGTCTCTCTCTCTCTCTCTCTCTCTCTCTCTCTCTCTCTCTCTCTCAAAACATTAAAAAAACTGTCATGGTCATGTTAATTTCCTGATTTGGGTAATAATGTTCTGAGGGTGTAGATGTTTAAGTTGAAGGATACTGGGTGAAGGGGCAAGAAAATTCTGGACTATTTTCTACAGGTCTGAAATTATTTCAAAATGCCTATGTTAACATCATCATAATAAAGTGACCCTGAGTTACAGTGCATGCAGGAGCCTGGATGGAGTCCTGAGGTCTCTCTAGAGAAATACATCTTAAACAAAAACCTCAATAATTTTTGCAGATAAAGTTCTGATGATCATCGGTTGACAACTAAGAAAAAAAAATCAGGAAGCTCGTGGGGGAACATGCCAGTGTGAGTCAGACACAGCAGAAAAGAAAATGAAGCAACCACCATAATGAACTGCACAAAGCCCTCAGATGATCGAATCACCAAAATATATAACACATTATCTAATAAGAAAAAAAGAGCTTAGATGTATGACCAAACAAGCCAGATAACAAGGCAGACTTTTTAAAAAGCATGCAGAAGCAGCTATGAAATTATTGTGTGTAAATACATAATCCCATAATTATTAGGAGGAGAAAAACCATTGGCTCTTTAATTATTATATATTAGACAAATATTAGAGACACCTGAAGACAGAGCGGAGCTGGACAAGGTATCTAAAGAGAATAAACAGCAAGATACGAAGTTAAAACAAAGGTTGGAGACATGACTATGGAGTAGGAAAACCTAACATACCTCCACCTGGTACTGGACGGAGTAAAACCACAACGAGGAAAAAGTGGTATGTGAAGAGATAATGACTGATCATTTTCCAGAGGAAGTAAAAGACGTGGATCTTTATATTAAGGAAGCCGTTCGGGGCGCCTGGGGGGCTCAGTTGGTTAAGCAGCTGACTTCAGCTCAGGACATGATCTCATGGTCTGTGGGTTCGAGCCCCACATCGGGCTCTGTGCTGACAGCTCAGAACCTGGAGCTGCTTCAGATTCTGTGTCTCCTTCTCTCTCTGCTCCTCCCCCGCTCTCTGTCTCTCTCTCTCTCAAAAATAAACATTAAAAAGTTTTATATAAAGGAAGCCCAGTGAATCCCACACAACCTAAATAAACCTCCACACTAGGTACCCCACAGCGACTTTGCAGAACACCAAAGACAAAGAGGAGAGCTTCGATAGGGCCAGAAATAAAAAGTACCTCTCAGCCAACAATGTAATGCCCTGAAACACTATCTTTCAAGAATGAGGGCAAATAAAGACATTTTCTGACCATCAGAAGCTGAGAAGTTCACCGCCAAGTGCAGCCGGAAGATAAACTGTCCCTGAAGGAGCATCATCCAGACTGACAGCTGATCTCTCAAGAATAACAACGGACACCAGAATACAGTGGATTCCCTTCAAAGTGTGGAGAGGGTCTGCCCACTTAGGGTCAGCTGCTCAGAGCCCTTCTCTTAAAAAACAAGACAGGGGCGCCTGGGTGGCTCAGTCGGTTGGGCGACCGGCTTCAGTTCAGGTCATGATCTCACTGTTCGTGGGTTCGAACCCCGCATAGGGCTGTGCTGACAGCTAGCTCAGAGCCTGGAGCCTGCTTCAGATTCTGTGTCTGCCTCTCTCTCTGACTCTCCCCTGCTCGCACTGTCTCTCTGTCTCTCAAAAATAAATAAAAGACATAAAAATTTTTTTAAATAAATAAATAAATAAATAAACAAGACAAAAAAGGTGTTTTTCTGACAAATATAAAAAAAGAGAGAGGGAGAGGGTACTACAGTTGGAAATAAAGCTTGAATGGAATGTCTGAGGCACAAGAAGAAAAGAAAAACAGAAAATGGTAAACACGAGGGTAAATCAAAGCAAACGGTGCCTTAATGAAGTGAGAACAGCAAAGTCTAACTTCTCATTAAGAAACAAAATACAGAAATAAAACATGAGAACTTATAAAATGCCAGAAAGCGTGTGACTCAAGAGGGAAGCCATTAACCCTAAGGAAGTCTAAGTCTCTTATGTTGTTTAGAAAGACAATAAAAATGTCGTTAATTTGGAGTTAGTCAAGTTAAAAATTCTCAAAGCCCATGGAAGCCATTAAAATAATTTAAATAGCGTGTTTATCTTCCAAACTTGTCAAGGAAAAAAATAGAAGGAGAAAAAGAATTAAAGAAAGAAACAAAAGAAAAAATGATTCAGAATAGAAAGCACATGGCAGAAATAAACCCAAAATATACAAAATCATTTTTTAAAAAATGACCCTTTAGCTTAAAAACAGATTGTCAAATTAGCTATCATACAATTCATCAATATGTTCTTAAAAATAGGCACCCTGAAAAAATACCCAAAAACATCCAGAAAGTTTGGAAGCAAACCACAAAAAAGAAGGAAATGACCAATGATATCACCAGAAAGCAAAATAGACAGTGAGGAAAAGACAATATTAGTGGACACTGAAACATTGAAGTCATTGGGAAGATACCTAAATTCCCACCTTCTGTGAATTTAATAGTATAGCTCCAAATAAATTAAGCAGAAAGAAAGAGAAAAGAAAGGAGGGAGGGAGGGAGGGAGGAAAGAAAGAGAGAAAGAGAGAGAAAGAAAGAGAAAGAAAGATGGAAAGAAAGAAAGAGAGAAAAGAAAGAGAAAGAAAGAAGAAAAATTTAAATAAGACAAATTGAAATATCTACCATCATAGTGAGAGATTATACTATGCCTTTCCCAGAAACTGAAAGATCAAACTGAATTGACCCCAAAACTTCAGCACGGATTCAGTGGAAACGACAAATCAACGGGCGTCATCTGTAAAACCTGACCACGTAATCAGCAGTGAAGCGAGTCTCAGATATTTCTGAAGACCTGGAAACTGGATCTAAAGGTCTGGAAGAACGTCATACAAAGGATCGTACTGACGGAGAAAGATTTTTCTTGTTGAGATTTTTTTTTTTTTGACCCAGATCCCTGGACGCAGGACAGCAAGGGCTGGGTGCAGACCTGGCTGTGGACCTCAGCAGACCTCTGGGGCAGAACCGAGTCCAGCAGGAGCCCTCCACAGGGCATGCAAATTATTTTTTTTTCTTTTGTTTTTTAATTTAAGTTTTAGTTAACATGCAGGGCGATACTGGCCTCAGGAGAAGAAGTCAGTAACTCAACACCCAGGGCTCATCACAAGCGCCCTCCTTAGTACCCATCCCCCACCTAGCCCATCCCCCCACCACCTCTGTCCAGAAACCTGTAGTTTGTTCTCTATGGATAAGAATCTCTTGTGGTTTCTTAAAGCAAATAAAGAAATGACCATCTAAAGGGAAAATGAGCAAAAGATGTGAAGAGGCAGTTCACAGAAGAAGACAAACAAAAACACAGGTGAGCATAGGCACTCAACCCAAGGGAAGTACCAACGAAACGTCAAGGAGAACAATTTGTCTACCATCAGATTGGCACAGCCACCATATCCGCCCATCACAAGTGCTGGCGGTGACAGCGGCCCAAGGGGAAACTCACGTGCACTGGACACAGCTACCTTCCACAAAACAGGCTGGTGTGCACCCACCAGGCACGTCCACACCCAGACCTACACATTCCAGAGAAACACTCCCATCCTCCTTGGGCCACATGTCCAAGAAGGTTCTAGAAGGTTTGCTGTGACAGAAACTGAACAAGCTGACCATCAAGAGCAGGGGTGCCTGCACCATTCTGTAAGACCTGGCGGAGCCAGTGGGAGCCAGTGCAGGACGGCACAGGCCGATGGCCGTCAGCACCGACTGGGCGATCCTGGACGAGAAAGCCCAGGGCGGCCGGCCGAGCAGGGTGGGTCAGAGGCTGCGCTGAGCAGGCTGGCCACACAGCGTCGGGACACCGGGGCTTTTCTTTCCAGGACCATCCAGGTCATGAGGGATGTTGTCACGCACCCCTGTCGTCAGGTGGCCTTGAGTTTTGTTTGTTTGTCTGTTTCCTTAGGGAGGGGACCTCCCCCAGCACCAGCAAGGGACAGGACTGGCGGAGGCCTGGGGGTCTTTCCCATGCAATTCAAGGGAGAAGCGGGGATGTGCACAGGGTCAGAGGGCACCGGAACCACCGACGGCGCGCTCTGGGTCTTCAGTTGCAGCGTCGGCGCCAGGCTGTTTGCTCTGTCCCCATCCCCGGAAGTCCGTTCACCCTTGTGACCCGGTGCTACATTCCAGGAAATGAAAAGGTCTCCCTTGTGATGGGCGTGATGCTCGTCGGCAGGAGGGGACCTGGGAAAGAAGTGAAACGGTTTCCTCTCCTTCCACGTAATCGAGGCAGAGAAGCAGACTTCCAGCCGAAGGAATGGGAAGCCGAGTCTTGCAGTAGTGGCTGGAGTGAGAGGGAAGCCCGCCCCAGGCCGGCCCCCCGCCTGAGTCCCAGCGGACCCCGGGGGACAGCGCCCCGCACAGCATGCCCACGGCCCGGGAGCCACCGGCAGCCGCAGGAAGGAGGAAGGAGTCAGGCGGGAGGAGGGAAGGACACGCTTTTCCAGGCCTACAGACCTCCTGACATTCTGTTCGCAAAGATTTCCCGGAGCGGCCTGAGTGGGGCTGACGGCTGGGGCTTCAAACGTCTCAAGGTTGCAGGGGCGACTATTTATAGGGTGGATGGAACCAGTTTCAGCAAAGCCAAATGAGAGTATTGCTCTAATCTTCTGCCCTGAGTTTCCTCCTGTGACCTGAAGGCTACTGGTGGAAATCTATTAAAAGTCTCCCTGATAATAAAAAAAAGGTTGACACTCACTGGGTTGGAATTGAAACCCAGAGGGGCTGCCTCCATTTCTGACGAGCCGGACTCGACAGGGGCTGCTCGAGGCCGAGCTGCCGGGACTGCGGCCTTCCCTGTCGGCAGGCCGGGGGAGCCTGCTGAGCATCTCGGGGGGCGGGGGGGGAGCCCGGCAGCGCCGTCCAAGGGGCTCTGGGCCGGCCCCCGGGACGCCCAGCCTGAGCCCCGGGCGCCCATCCCTCACTGAGCGCCGGCATTGCAGGCCCGGCCCAGCCCCGGCAGGTGCACCAGGCAGCCCCGTGTCCTCACCGCTGCAGGGGTGGGGTTCCGCCCTCATCCCGGGGAGGCTGTCTCACACCACCCTGCGTGTGCATTTACACGAGCCTGCGAGGGGCCACCCACACGAAGTGCAGGCTCCACAACAGCTTTGCACGTGGGAGTCAGAAGGCTGGCCTCCGGAGACAGCACGTCCTGCATTGAAGCGCCCTGCATTGAAGTCGAGCTCCTAACGTTTGGAGGGCCTCACTCTTGCCCCGGGATGAGTGCTTTATCCACATCTCCTTTGCTCCTCACGGCAGCTGAGGGTGGGCACCAGGAGCCCATTTTACAGATGAGGAGACTGACACCCAGCAGGTTGGAATTCGGGGCCCCTTGTGCCCCAGGAGGAGCGTGAGCTGCGACCGCCGCCTCCAGACCCGCTGGTGACTCATCGTCTGTGCACACATGCCCCGTAGTACCATCTCAGTTAAAAGGTCTCACTGCCTTACGCAAGAATTACTTCTGACTAGTCCAAACAAGACTCATGTTAGGGCCTGGTTATTCCAAATGCTACAAGTCATCTTGAATCAATTCTCTACAACATGCAATTAAAACAAGTGTCATTTATCAACCAAAGTGAGACTAAAACAACTCTTCTCCTGCCAAGATTAACGTGGATAAACCACTGTTATAAAGACTCTTAAGACCATTTCTAAGCTTCTCGAGGTTGCCCAAACAAGAAAGGAAAATAAAATTAAGAGGGAAAACTAACACGAGCTCTCTGGAAGCATTAAAATGCAAAATAATTCTCTTGCCCTCCGCCCCCTCCAAATGGGATGGTTGTTGACTCTGTCTTTATGTCAACAGACTCAGGTCCAATTAAAAAGCCATCAGCCAACCACCCAGGGAGCGACCGGAGCTCCCCCAGTGTGGGCAGAACCCACAGAGAACCTGGGGCCTCAGGGAGCCATGGGGGGACCTGGGCGAGAGCACATACGGTATTTCCAAACAGCCCTGGGATTGGCTTCACTTCCTGGTGACACCCACTGGTCACTGACTCACAGCGCTCAGCCCGGTGGGAGCAGGGGTCTCTTGGCAGCCTCTGTGCATGGAGAAGCCCTCCGGCTGGGAACGCAGGAGGTCTGGGACTTGGGGACAGCTGTCTGCCCAGGTGACCTGCGGAGGGACTCTCTCCAAGCTCCCTCGACAGACACCTTCATGATGCAGCCCAAATGCGGAGGAAACCACATCACTCCATTAAACACATTCCAAATATGATTTGTCCCCCAATATTTTACAGCAGATTTTCCAGACACTCACCGTGGGCCACGCAATTCGTTAAAACCATATACATGTAGTCACTTTTATTGACTACCCCATTTTAAAGATTAGGGAACTGAGGCTTGAAGGCACCGGGAACTGAGTGGTGAGGCCAGGACGCGCACCCTGAGCCTGCTCCATCGCCCCGGCCACGTGACTGTTCCAACACGGATGAAGGTTGCACCACAATGATGGGCTTACATGTATTTTGAAAGACTTCTAAATACAAATCGCTGGATTGTCATGTCCGAAACTCAGCTGGTTCTTATTTCCCATTCCTCCTCATGAGGAGAGCAGACTCCTGCAGAACCGAGGCTGTGGAGTGCTCTCAGATCTGGAAACACTTGAAAGTATGGGATGCCTTAGATCACTCGCCCTCCCTCTGATAGATTAAGTGATCAGGAGAGAGGGCAGTGCCGCTCTGGAAGAGACCCAGCAGCTGCTGCAAATAAAATCCCATCTGAAAGGTGTGGGGTGCATTCCTGTGCCCCCCGGAGCTCCTACCACGTGGCCCAGAAAATGGGGCTGGGACCCGCATGTGATGGGCGCTGTTGGCCTGCAGCTCAGGTCCTGAGGAAGTGTGTCTGCGTGTCTAAGAAAAACGAAAGACCAAACGCTTCACATCACCATGGGAGTGGGGTCAGGCAAAGCCCTCACGCGATATTCAGGAAGCACACCCCACCCATGTTGTGTTCTTCAATAGCCTTAAAATACCATTTTTCAGAAGAAACAAAATAAAGAACTTCCAAATGAAAGCAATCAGCTAACTCCATGAAATCGTGTACGTCTTTTATCCCGTAGCGCTACAGATCATGGAATCAGAAGAAACTGCTTCCAGTGCAGAGATGAGCAAGCTGGGAATGAGCAAAGAACTTGCCGGGAGCAATCTTCCCTCCCATCCAGGACAAAACCCCTGGTCAGTGGGAATGTGAAACGTTGGTCCCATTGCAAGTATCTGTGACATCAATAAAATTGGTCCTTGTTTGGGGTCTGTCCTGCTTTCAGGAGACATTTGTGGAATGAGCCAACCCAGACCATCATGGTGCAGAAAATTGTGAGTGGATTGGCTGGCTGGCTGGACGGAAGGAAGACTGTGGGTAAAGAAAGAAGCAAAGAAGGAAGGACGGGCAGGGTGGCTGGCAGGTGGGCGCAGATGCCGTGAGAAAAGAGGGTCGTCGGACAGTAAGATGCCCTCGAACACCTGATGCATGGTGTCTGCATCGTGACTGAAGTTCTTCATCGAAGCGGACATGACCACCAACGGGCTCACCACCAAGGAGACACCTATGTCAAGTTCACTTGGCTTATACAGCATTTGTTGGGCATGAATCACTTGCGACGTCTATGTCAAAAGGGATTTGGTTCTGATTTGGATTTCCCTGATGACGAGTGACAAAAATGCTGATTTGAAGGGACACGTGCACCCCAATGTTTATAGCAGCGCCATCGACAAGAAGCAAATTGTGGAAAGAGACTAAATGTCCATCGGCTGATCAATGGGTAAAGGAGATACAGTTTATATACACAATGGAATACTACTCAGCGATCAAAAAGAATGAAATCTTGACATTTGCAACAACATGGATGGACCTAGAGTGTATTATGCAAAGTGCAATAAGTCAGTTAGATAAAGACAAATATCATGACTTCACTCCTATGTGCAATTTAAGCAGTACAACAGATGAACACGGGGGAAGAGAAGGAAAAACAAGATAAAAATGGAGAGGGAGGCAAACATAGAGATTCTTAAACACAGAGAATGGACTGGGGTTGCTGGAGGGGGGGCGGGGGAGGGACTAGGTGGGGGAGGGGCATGAGGAGGGCACTTGCTGCGGTGAGCGCTGGGGGTGGTATGTAACCGATGAATCACCAGGTTCACCTCCTGAAACCAAGCCTACACTGTATATTAACAAACTTGAATTAAAAAGAATAAGTCTGGGGAAAGAACGAGACTTGGCTCTGATTTTATCCCAACACCGTGTGAAAAGTGCGAGAAGATCCCGCATGCGCCGCCATCTGCTCGCCGGCAAGCGGCTCCGAGGACCTGGACGGAAGTCAGCGCAGGTGCCGGTGGTTGAGTCGGGGAGCCCCAGCCTCGTGAAGGTGCGCCCCCGAGCGGCACATTGACAGAGACGCAGCCTCGCGAGGCGGCGGAGAGGCCACCGTGTCCCCACACCTCCGCGCCGGGCCTCGAGCCACAGCGTGTCTGCAGCATTTCCCCTCCTAAGTTAAATTCCGGGAACGATGCCCATTTAGACCGGGTGGACTCGGAGGGTAGGACGGAGCCTCTTAAGGTCCGCGGGGTCCGGGTTGCAGGTGCGGAGCTGCCGGGCTGCCGCTGAGCCCAGGACCGCCTTCACGGGCCGAGCCGGGTCCTCTTCCCGCGTGCGGCAGGGTGCTAGGCATCACTCATGCCTCCCCGGGAACATCCGTCCGTGCGTCCCCTCCTGTACCCGGGCGCTCGCTGCTGCCAGCACCTCTGCATTCGGAAGGGACCACAGCCCTGCAAAGACAGCCCCCAGCCCAGTAGGCCTTCCCCACGCCCGGTCTGCTAGGGCCTTGTTGTAACTTAATCACGGACCCCCCCCACCCAAATTCAGATGTCAACGCCCCAACACCGAGGGTGACTGACGATGGAATTAGGAATAAACGGGGACATAAAAGTGGGGCCTTCTCATAAGTGACACCTGAGCTCGCTCGCTCCCTCTCTCTCTCTCTCCTCCCCTTGCGCCCTCTCTCCATGGCCATGCGGGGAGAGTAAGCCACAGACGACACAGAGGCGCGCAGAGCAGGAGCAAGCCCTCTCCCCAGAACCTAAATAGGGCAGAGCCTGGATCTCGGACTTCCGAGCCTCCGGAACTGCGATGAATAAACGTCTTGTGCAGGCCACGCAGGCCTTTTATTCTGCAGCCGAAGGACACTCCTCCAGGCCGGAGCCGGGGGCTGTGTGGGCCCGGAAGGCACGCCGGGCACGGCTGAGGGGAAGCCCACAGCGGGCCGGCCAGGGCACTCCGCTCCCAGTTTGCCTGTGACCAAGCAGCCCGCTGTCACACATGCAGACCCGGAGGACAGTCCCTGACCTGGCAAGGGGTATTCCGGAAGATGGCTGTCTAGAAGGCGGGCTGACCCTGCAGAGAGACCGCAGTGGGGCGGTGGGAAGGGGGGTGATCTGAGGAGAGGGACAGACGTGCCGAGTTACCCGGGACATGCCTCTGGGAACTGGGATGCGTTCCTGCAGCA
>NC_043705.1:145603774-145608019 GCF_006229205.1 Suricata suricatta
GCCAGGCCCCGCCCTCCCCTGCCAGGCCCCGCCCCCTCCCTCCCCCCGCCCCCCAGCCCTCACCCTCCCTCTCTCCCATCCGCTTGGTTTAAAAACAACACCCCTCCTGGGGTGGTCTCTCCCACCAGCAGTTTGGTTTGTAATTCAAATTATTAGGGTTGAAAAGAAGGCTCTAGAAGGAAGGCTGGCCGTCCCGGGCTCCCCCCACCTCTATCCTGGGAAGTCGAGCTGCGTCGGCAGCCACACTGGGGGCCGGCTGCTCATCAAGACCCCTGAACACACTGTGCACCTCCCAGGAACCTGCTCATGTCAATCCCTTTGGGGGAAATGTTTGTTCCCGGCACTTGGGACCCTCGGAGAACCAGACGGCCAAAGATTCCTGATCCTCCTCACTGCTGGAGGGGACCCTCTGGGGGAGGGAAAGGACGGGCCACAGACAATAAACATGCAAGTGCGCAGATCGTCTGTGTGTGCGATGAAAACAGAAAGCAGCGGGGGAGGGGGGGTCACAGGAACAAGCTGGGTGGCGGAAGCTGCCTCGGTGGACCCCCTGGAGGAGGTGGCTCTTCAGGAGGGACCTGAGCTGTGCCGGCCTCACGGGAGGAGGTGCAGCGAGCACGGTGGAGCAGGGGGTCTGTGGGTCTGGGGCTGCGGGTGACACTGAGGGCACGGTAAGGCCTGCACAGGCCACAGTGACAGGTGGTGCCTTCTTTGTGGGGAGACTGGGAACATTTGCTGGGTTTGGGCCAACGACGGAACCAAGCGGAACCAGAGACTAAGTTGCATGTACGGGAAGTACCACTGGAACACAATGGCATAGTAGCCGGTCGTTACAAAGATAAAACCTGCCATTGATGACAGTGTGGACGGAGCTGAGGACGTGAGGCGAAGAAAAATAAGTCAGCGAAAGTCAAATCCTTCGGGACGATCTCACCTCCCTGTGGACCTAAAAGAACAAAAAAAGAGCAAACTCACAGAAACAGAGATGGGGTCTGAGGTCCCGGGAGGCCGGGTGGGGGGGGGCGGGGGACGGTGACCTAAGGTACGAGCTCTAGGTATAAGACGACGCGTCCCAGGATGTCGTGGAGAGCCGGAGGCGAGTAGATCACACTGCGGCGTGGAACATCTGAAAGTCGCTAAGAGAGTAAGTCCTAACAGTTCTCATCAGAAGGATGGACAGTTTTTTCCTTTCTTCTTTTTAATTTTAATATCTGTACGAAGTGATGGATGGGAAGCTCACTGGTCGTCGCTTCAGGATATGTGTGGTCATGTCATCAGGCCGGACACCATTCGCCTGTGCAGTGCTGTGTGTCAGTTATATCTCAGTAAACGGGGGAAGAGGAGAAAAAACAGAACGTGAGACGCACAGCGTGTGCAGTACCAGGAGGGAGGGTGGAGAGTGGCTGGTGTGGGGGTGACGGGCACAGGAGCTCTGTCGGCTCCGGGCACGCTTGCAGGCATCTGAGGGAGCTGACGGGGGCGCGGCCCACTTACTGGGCCCCAGTGTGCCCGCACAAAAGCGCAGATTCACAGGGAGCGTCCCTGGAAGAGTGCACATGGAAGGCGTTTCAGGCTCCTTGATAATCACGGAGTTCCCGAGTTCCACGTGGAGTTGCTTCATAAACCCCAAATTCCCAGGGAGCCACGTCGTAGGAATCTACGGAGACCATCCAAGGTGGACACTGCAAAGTTCTTAAATTGGGCTCGGACTTTATGAGAATGTGGTCCGTATATTGACACGAGGGAGGACGAATTCGTCAGTGACTAAAACAACCGAGGGCAAAGGTCCAGGACCACGTGTAGTTTATTACCACCACCTGTGTAAAAGCATTCGCACATGGTTGTAAATGTAAAAAGCATTTTCTGGAAGGTGCACAAACTCAGCAATGTTGGTTACAGGAAACAAGGTGGTGGTGAGGGCATGGGAGCAGAAGGAGAACTTTTCTGGCACACGTTCTTCCATTCATTTTTCTTTCTAATTTGGATCCATAATGTTGTGTGACATATTCAAAATAGTTAGTGGTTTGAGAACAGTAAATTTTCTTCATGGACAACTAACACCAGTTGTATTGGTTTGCAAGGTGGAGCTCAGTAACAAATAGCCCTGTCCTCCCCTGCCGACCTAAACTGGTGCTGCATGGCATCCACACGGCTTCCCAACAGGGAGTTCGCCCCCAACAAGCTGGAGCTGGCCGGAGCCCCAGGACCCACCGGGGCTGCTCTGGACACTCCCTGTGCAGTGCTCCTAAGGTGTCCCCCATACCTGCAACAGACGGTGTCCCCACAAGTCCCTCTAGGCCACCACATCTTCCCACCTCCATAACTTTTTTTTTTACTTTTTAAAGTTTATTTATTTAGTATTGGCAGAGAGAGTGTGAGCAGGGGAGGGGCAGAGAGAGAGGGAGACACAGAATCCAAAGCAGGCTCCGGGCTCCGAGCTGTCAGCACAGAGCCCGACGCGGGGCTTGAACTCACAGACCATATGATCATGACTTGGGCCAAATTCAGACACTTAATGGACTGAGTCACCCAGCTGTCCCCGGTCTGTGTAACTCTTAAGGAAAGTTGGTTTTTAGGTGCTGTGACCTGAAGTCTCCAGAATGAAATGTACTGTTTCTTTATCAGCATGCCCTTTGGACCACAAGGGGCCCATAGACACTCAGAAACCCATGGGTCTTTTCCTTTACCTGATGTTTTCCACTTTGTGTTTCTATTTCAGTTACATTTTTTAAAAACCATAAGGACCTATTTCCTGCAAGCTTTGTTTCATGAATGGATTGGCTGTGACCACGGCCTCTGCGGAAAAGTCAGAGTTGGGATTAGTTAACAAGCGATTCATCTCCAGGAGGCAAAGTCCATTTGCCGCCATGGGGGCTGAAGGGATCTTCCTCTGTAGTTCGGTGGAGAAGAGAGGGACGAGGTCTGTCACCTCGTAACACAGAGAGCCAGGGCCCTGCGGGGGGAACGTCCCCACGCGGGGAACAGCAACTTAAACCAAACACAACGCAGACGCTATTCCTCTAAAGATCACTGATAGTGAAGCGTCATTTACCCCCGATTCTCAATTTTATGTGCGTAATGTCAGCTGCAGAAGCTTTCTAAGAGCTTTCTTGGTGCGTGTCCTTAAGTAATAAAAATTAAATAATTTACGTCCACAGGGGGGATGGTTGAGCAAGTGAGTCCCTCATACAGAGCGCCCGTGCGCCACTCCTGTTCCGGAAACTGCTCTGTGTGAAATCTCTGCAGACTAGGACATCTGGGGCCCCGTCACCAACTCCTGGGGTCCCCTTCACTGGGAAAGTAGACCAAAGCCACCACATAAAGGGCGGATCTTGGTTACTTTGGCGCTGATGCTCGGATGCTCAGCATTTCCCGGAAGACACGGGCGTGAGGCTTCTTGCCCCCGCCCCGCCTCGTCCAGGCCCAGCATCCGGGCACATTGTGGGAACACGAGATTGTGTCCACACGGCTGACCTGAGGCACAGTGCACGTTTGTACACGCATTCCTGACCCTGTTATCCCTTCCCTGAAGGGCCCGAGGGGACGAGTACTGGGGAGGGTCACGCAGAGCACCCTACAGGGAGCGGCTTCAGCAAACCCGGCTCTTTTCCTTCCTCCTGGAGCGGGGCGCTCAGAAGCCCCGCTGGGCCGTGGGGCCTCGGGGCCAAGTCTGCCCGGCAGACCAGGAGCCGTGGGTTCGCTGGTGGAGACCTCGTTTCTGTTGCCACACCGAGGAAGCTTCCAGAAGCCTCCAGACCAGCTCCGGCCCGGGGCACCCTGCGACCCTGGGAGCGGAGCCAGCTACCTGAGCGGGACGGGCGGGAGGAGGGGGCTCGGCCACAAACGAGCCTTTCATTTTCGTTTTTAAAACACTGTCACGCTGGCGGGTAATTGTAAGAAACCTAAGAATTGTAGGAAAGTCCACCATTTATGAAAACAAACTAAAGGTTTATGAAAATGTGCTCAGAATATCAGCCCGTTATATGTAATAACAAAAATACTCATTTGGTGTATCCAATATTGTTTGGACAAGATTCAATTCTATTTTTAGGAGATTTCAATTTCCTTTCCCATAAACTCCATGAAATACAGTATGTGGCATATTTATAGTGACCCTTTTGAAGAGTGTTACACTTTTGGACCCTTTAATAAGTCTAGATGAGATGGTCTCCCCCTCACCTCGCTGAGCAAATAAATAGACGGCGTGACAATCATTGGAATTAGGCACCGTGTCCCTCTGCCTCC
>NC_043705.1:145608119-145609129 GCF_006229205.1 Suricata suricatta
CAAAACTTCCCTGCTCATCTGAAAGCCCCACATCAAAGCACAGCACATTAAGAATGAGGCCTGCAGGGGGGCTTGGGCCTGTGCCCCTCAGGGAGGACGATGTGTTTAGAAAAGCTGTTTGTTTGTCCTGCTTCCGCAGACCGCCTGCTGACACTGAGCTCCTTCTGTGGTCTGACAACAAAGACGCAGGGCGCCTGGGGGGCTCAATCGGCTGAGTGTCCGACTTCGGCTCAGGTCATAATTTCACAGTCCATGGGTTCGAGCCCCACATCAGGCTCTGTGCTGACAGCTCAGAGCCTGAAGCCTGCTTCGGATTCTGTGTCTCCCTCTCTCTGTGCCCCTCCCAGCTCGCTCTCTGTCTCTCTCAAAATAAAAATAAAGAAATAAAAAAAATTTTTTTAAAAAGATGCAGAACCAGCAAATTCTATTGACGAAGCCCCAGAGCAGCTGTGGCCGGGCTGGGCCCCGTGAAGGAGCTGCTGCCTCACAAACGGAGGCACCCAGCAGTCTGGGTTCGAATCCTGCCCCGCCGTTCCCTGGCCACCTGACCCGCAGAACATTCCCCAGGTTCTCTGAGCTTCCCCTTTCTCACCCAAAAATCCTCAGTAAAATGTCATGTCCATTCATTACCATGAGAATTGAGTGGGCAGATGTCTGCATCAAGCCTCGCCCCGGCCCGGGGAAGTCACCGGCATCTCTCCTGAGACAGAAATGTCACCAAAGACGGGGACCGAGCAGTTTGTGATTTCCCTATTCAGAGTGGACGGAGAACAGGACCGAGTCGGCAGAGTCCAGCACCATGAGAATTCACCACACAGGGATCAATCCTGCTTAGGAAGACTTTGTGGAGGTTGGATGGTCAGCCGCCCACAGTCCCGTGGAGACCTCGGAGGCCAACAGGGCACCTGCAGTCTGCAGAGGCCGGCAACAGTGTCCAGGGAGATTTGCTTCTTCTTGCCTAAAGTAACAGGTGCACAAGACGAGTTTTCAGCTTAGACAAGATCTACACA
>NC_043705.1:145609229-145610240 GCF_006229205.1 Suricata suricatta
CAAAACTTCCCTGCTCATCTGAAAGCCCCACATCAAAGCACAGCACATTAAGAATGAGGCCTGCAGGGGGGCTTGGGCCTGTGCCCCTCAGGGAGGACGATGTGTTTAGAAAAGCTGTTTGTTTGTCCTGCTTCCGCAGACCGCCTGCTGACACTGAGCTCATTCTGTGGTCTGACAACAAAGACGCAGGGCGCCTGGGGGGCTCAATCGGCTGAGTGTCCGACTTCGGCTCAGGTCATAATTTCACAGTCCATGGGTTCGAGCCCCACATCAGGCTCTGTGCTGACAGCTCAGAGCCTGAAGCCTGCTTCGGATTCTGTGTCTCCCTCTCTCTGTGCCCCTCCCAGCTCGCTCTCTGTCTCTCTCAAAATAAAAATAAAGAAATAAAAAAAAATTTTTTAAAAAGATGCAGAACCAGCAAATTCTATTCACGAAGCCCCAGAGCAGCTGTGGTGGGGCTGGGCCCCGTGGGGGGAGCTGCCGCCTCATGACCGGAGGCACCCAGCAGTCTGGGTTCGAATCCTGCCCCGCTGTTTCCTGGCCACCTGACCTGCAGAACATTCCCCAGGTTCTCTGAGCTTCCCCTTTCTCACCCAAAAATCCTCAGTTAAATGTCATGTCCATTCATTACCATGAGAATTGAGTGGGCAGATGTCTGCATCAAGCCTCACCCCGGCCCGGGGAAGTCACCAGCATCTCTCCTGAGACAGAAATGTCACCAAAGACGGGGACCGAGCAGTTTGTGATTTCCCTATTCAGAGTGGACGGAGAACAGGACCGAGTCGGCAGAGTCCAGCACCATGAGAATTCACCACACAGGGATCAATCCTGCTTAGGAAGACTTTGTGGAGGTTGGATGGTCAGCCGCCCACAGTCCCGTGGAGACCTCGGAGGCCGACAGGGCACCTGCAATCTGCAGAGGCCGGCAACAGTGTCCAGGGAGATTTGCTTCTTCTTGCCTAAAGTAACAGGTGCACAAGACGAGTTTTCAGCTTAGACAAGATCTACACA
>NC_043705.1:145610340-145611761 GCF_006229205.1 Suricata suricatta
GGGGGGGGGGCACCTGCGCTGTCGCACCTCCACCGAGACATCGGCCAGGACCCTCGGGAGAACAGAGCGTCTGCGTGCCTTCCGGAAGGGGCGGTGGGCAGTACAGGACATGAGCCGTCAGGGAGCCTGACCCAGCTATTCTACCCGCGTCCAGCCGTGACGAAGCAAAAAGACAAATCAGAATGGGAAATGTTCTTCCAAAGTGTCAGAACAGGAAGGACAAAACAACGAATAATGGGAGTGAGGAAGGAAGGAAAATGAAGGCACACAGCCCTGGATTCTGTTCTCGCGTCTTGGTCGGGTCTGGATTGAGTTAAAAACAGAAGAACTCTCCGTGATGCCCGGGGACAACTGAGGGAGTTGTGAGCCAGAAGCTGCTGTGACGCAGGGCTCACATCCCGGGCTGACCATGCTGTTGGCACGCGGCGGCGGCGGCACGGGGCATCTCCGTGAAGGGCCGGGGGGTAGTGATGTCTACAGCTTATTTTCATGTGGTCCAGGGAAAGTGTGTGTGTGTGAGTGTGTGTAAGCATGTGAGTGTGATGTGTGTCTGTGAGTGTGAATGTGAGTGTGAGGGAATGTGAGCATATGGTATGTGAATGTATGTGTGACAGTGTATGAGAAGGTGAGTGTGTAAGAAGGTGTGTGAGACATTGTGAGTGTGTATGAGAATGTAAGTATGTGACAGTGTGAGTGCGTATGAGAATGTGTGTATGTGTGAGAATGTGTGTATGTGAGTGTGAGAGCATGTTTATGTGTGGATATGTGGCAGTGTGAGTGTGTGTGAGTGTGATCGAGTGTGAGTGCACACGACAGGGAGCCCCGCAGGGCAGAGGAAGGAGCCAGCTTGGGTCCCTGTGCCCAGTCGGTAAACATCGGGAAAGCACGTGGTTGCTCACGGAGCTAATTTGAAAAAATTTTCCCTTAGTTTCCAAGTTTTTCAAAATTCACAACAAAATGAGTAAGTTGGAGGAAACGTTCTCTATTAAGACAAAGAGGGAAAAAGCCCCAAACGATTCTGCTTTTCCTTAGGTCCTCCTCCTGCCACAGATCAAAGACCAGAGGGGCGCCCTTTTATGATCTGGAAATGTGGGCTCTCTATTCGGTTGTTAATTCGAGGACATTGAAATCTGGAGTCAAAAGTGAGGCTCCCAGCATGGGAGCCCCGAGCTGCCCTGGGTGGAAGAGCGTCCCCGGGCCCCGTAGTGCTGGGGGCTCGGTGCACGTCCGCCCCGAGCTGCCTCCTGGTTCCGAAGGAGTCAGGATCCATCTGGACATCCCGAGAGCGGGGACCCAGGTGTTTCTCAGACTCTGGACGCAGCCTCGACATGGGGTCGGACCCCGGAGGCAGCCAGGAGCGGGTCCTTACCAGCTGGCAGTGGGGTGGTCTGCGGTCCCCTCGGCTCCCCAGCGGGTGGGGA
>NC_043705.1:145611861-145616405 GCF_006229205.1 Suricata suricatta
GCCTGTGCCCCCTCCCTGCCCCCAGTCACCAGAGCTCACTACCTGGCTCCCGGAATCTCAGGCTCAGGTGCTGCCCTCGGTCTCCCTTTGCCAAATTCCTTGGATATTTGCCCCAATTCTGCAAAGGCTTAGTTTGGCACATGGGCGTGTCCTCGTGGGGACTGTCACCGCAGGGTCCTCCCCACCCGCTGGGGAGCCGAGGGGACCGCAGACCACCCCACTGCCAGCTGGTAAGGAGCCGCTCCTGGCTGCCTCCGGGGTCCGACCCCACGTCGAGGCTGCATCCAGAGTCTGAGAAACACCTGGGTCCCCGCTCTCGGGATGTCCAGATGGATCCTGACTCCTTCGGAACCAGGAGGCAGCTCGGGGCGGACGTGCACCGAGCCCCCAGCACTGCGGGGCCCGGGGACGCTCTTCCACCCAGGGCAGCTCAGGGCCAACGTGCACCGCAGGCTCCCGTGCTGGGAGCCTCACTTTTGACTCCAGACTTCAATGTCCTCGAATTAACAACCGAATAGAGAGCCCACATTTCCAGATCATAAAAGGGCGCCTCTCTGGTCTTTGATCTGTGGCAGGAGGAGGACCTAAGGAAAAGCAGAATCATTTGGGGCTTTTTCCCTCTTTGTCTTAATAGAGAACGTTTCCTCCAACTTACTCATTTTGTTGTGAATTTTGAAAAACTTGAAAACTAAGGGAAAATTTTTTCAAATTAGCTCCGTGAGCAACCACGTGCTTTCCCGATGTTTACCGACTGGGCACAGGGACCCAAGCTGGCTCCTTCCTCTGCCCTGCGGGGCTCCCTGTCGTGTGCACTCACACTCGATCACACTCACACACACTCACACTGCCACATATCCACACATAAACATGCTCTCACACTCACATACACACATTCTCACACATACACACATTCTCATACACACTCACAATGTCTCACACACCTTCTTACACACTCACCTTCTCATACACTGTCACACATACATTCACATACCATATGCTCACATTCCCTCACACTCACATTCACACTCACAGACACACATCACACTCACATGCTTACACACACTCACACACACACACTTTCCCTGGACCACATGAAAATAAGCTGTAGACATCACTACCCCCCGCCCCTTCACGGAGATGCCCCGTGCCGCCGCCGCCGCGTGCCAACAGCATGGTCAGCCCGGGATGTGAGCCCTGCGTCACAGCAGCTTCTGGCTCACAACTCCCTCAGTTGTCCCCGGGCATCACGGAGAGTTCTTCTGTTTTTAACTCAATCCAGACCCGACCAAGACGCGAGAACAGAATCCAGGGCTGTGTGCCTTCATTTTCCTTCCTTCCTCACTCCCATTATTCGTTGTTTTGTCCTTCCTGTTCTGACACTTTGGAAGAACGTTTCCCATCCTGATTTGTCTTTTTGCTTCGTCACGGCTGGACGCGGGTAGAGTAGCTGGGTCAGGCTCCCTGACGGCTCATGTCCTGTACTGCCCACCGCCCCTTCCGGAAGGCACGCAGACGCTCTGTTCTCCCGAGGGTCCTGGCCGATGTCTCGGTGGAGGTGCGACAGCGCAGGTGCCCCCCCCCCACAGGGGGAAGGCGGGCGGTCCCTGGCACGCCCAGGCCGCAGAGTGGCACCGACTGTACACGTGCTCTCCGCGTCAGTCAAGTGATTTCCAGGCATGTCTTCAAGCAAAACAATCAAATAGGAAAAGAGTGCAGACAGCATGCCACTTTTTAAGATTTTTTTAATGTTTGTTTATTTTTGAGAGAGAGACAGAGCGTGAGCAGGGGAGGGGCAGAGAGAGAGGGAGACACGGAATCCGAAGCAGCGCCAGGCTCCGAGCCGTCAGCATGGAGCGCGAGGTGGGGCCTGAACTCATGAACTCCGAGCTCGTCACCTGAGCCGAAGTTGGACGCTTAACCGACTGAGCCCCCAGGTGCCCCCAGCGAGCTACTTAAAGACGAAGGACGGGAATAGAAATGAAAGCTTATACATCCTTGCCTATTTTTGCAAAAAAAAAAAAAAAAAAGAAGCACAAACACGATACAACAGAGACTGAGGAGAACGTCTTGTAGGCGCTCGATGGCACGGGCTGGGAGCTGTCGGGGCTAAGGCTGGCTGAAGAACGCTCTGGCGTGTGTTTTTAACTTCTGGACATAGACACATCCCTCACAGAATAGGAACATTACACTTGAAACGATTTTTCCAACATGAATGCTTGCACCGAGTTCACCAGGAAAGGGTATGACTCTGGTTCAGTGGCCGGCCTACCCTGGAAGTAACAGGAACAATTTCAGCCACCTGTGGGCCAGTTGCTGCCTGAGCCAAAAGCCAGAAGGGGCTCAGCCACGTGGCAGCGGCCCCATGAGGAGCGGGCGCGGGGACGGAAGCCGCCTCGGGTGTGTGGGCTGGTGTCTGAGGGCCCTCCCCCTCCCCCTCCCATTTCCGCGTCAGGTGGGAGCCGCATCCACCTTTCCTGCTGGTAAGTCATGCGGGACGGTGCGTCTCTGGAAAAATCTGTTGCCTGCGAGTCAGTCAGTGCCAGCCTGGGACCGCCGGGTCCTAGGGACGGGGACCGGTGTGGTGGCCCTGCACCGCCATGGCCAGCACACTGCCCTGCTTGGGGCTGAGGTGAGGGGGGGCCCTGGAGGAGCCCCGGCGGCTCAGGGCCCCATGCCGACCCAGTGCTCCACGTCCTGTAAGGACTCTGCAGCCACAAGGCGGCCAAGTGTCCCGGGAGCGCCATTTCATCTCCACAGATGTGGCTTAGAGGCGTATAAGTGGCACCCACTGAGACCGGTAATGGACTTATTTCCTGGGCTCTAAATCTCGACACAGCGTTTACTATCTGGATTCAGATGAAGACCATGAAAAATGTACAAACTCAGACGTTTCTGTCAGACAGGCCATAAACGGCACGTGCTGAATAGCTCTTCAATACTTCCCATGTCCCTGTCCCCACATGGAGGATTAAGTGGAGCCCTGATGGCTGCCGATCGGATCGGGTGATGGGGGCTGGCCGCCGTTGTCACGAGTTCGGGCTGGGCTGTAATGAGGAGGGAGATGCAGGCACGCGGCACGCAGGACCCCCCGCGCCTGCGTAATTACGGGCACGATTTCCCAGTGGGCCGTGCATGTCTCCTCACACGTGTGATGCAACGGAGAAATGTGATTTCAGACCCCAGCACCCCCGGGAGCCGTGTCCAGGTCGGGCACATCCTTCAGGACCCCTGGGCCTCGAGCGGTCCATCCGCGCCAGCGCTCTGCCCTCAGTTTCCCCACCCGTATTTGCCTCCTGGGGTTCTGTGAGGGATGAGTGAGGTGACAAAGTGAGGAGCCGGTGTCTGAGGCATGTGACGTGGTGGGCTCCTTCCTGCCGAGCCCCACGCTGAGGAAGTGAGCAAAGGTACACAAAGCAGGAATAGTGATTTCTAACGTGGAGCTTAGAAAACCAGGAAAGTACCCCACATGACCACCTCTGACTCTGCGCCACACTGCGTCCCCCACGTGAAACTCCTGACACCTCCCACCTGGGTCTTTCTGTCACATTTTTTTCCCCACTGTAAATTTTACCCAACGCAACAGACCGAGGGAACCAGGACGTTTCTGGTGCTGCTGAGGAGGCCCGTCTGGGGCGCTCCGGGTCGGTACTCCCTCGCTCTGCAGCGGTCAGGGCTGCCAGCTCTCTCTCAGGAGTAAAACCCGGGCCCCCAAGCCTGATGAGCACTGGGGAGACTTCAAGCGGTGGCCTTATCGTCCGAACGTGAGCCCACCCTTGGAAGTGCCCCGAGGTGGTCCTTCGGCCACGCCTTTCGCATCCGGGGCTGGAGGACACCTCAGCGCACTGTGGCTCAGAAGGCGACCGCCTCTCCCTCCCCTTTCCCAGTGGTTCTACCCCGATTGCGTCCAACCTCAGCCATCGCTGGTGATCAACGCGGCAAGATATTGTTGGCAGAGAAAAGCAGTCTCTAGGACAGAAATGTTCACCCTAAGGTTAAGCATTCCAAGGTCCCTTCATTTCAAGTAAGTGTTGTGGAACCTCAGGGTCTGAGATCACTTAGGAAGCTTGACACCACCAAAGAAATATGGGGGTGAGGGCTCCAGACGGGAACGCTCCCTGCTTAGGCTCTCTAAGGACCTCTTGGGCCGCCGATTCTTCCTCGCCCTCCCGAATGGAGTCATGTCAGGGGCAGACATTCCCCAGAGGAAATAAGTGGGAAAAGAGAGCAACTCCTTTGCCTGGAATCTTAGTAAAAACTCAGTGGGAACGTATGGATAATGTCAGCCAGGGAAGGCTTTACTGTTGCCTTTTCAAGGATGTCCCAGATACTGAAATGCTGGATTCTCTTGTAGCTGCAGGTCCTGGCTTTGGGGGCTGCCATGTTTCCTTTTTTAGGTTTATTTTTTTAAGGGAGCTCCTCACCCAATGTGGGACTTGAACTCATGACCCCAAGATCCAGAGTCCCATGCTCCACTGACTGAGCCAACCAGACGCCCCTTAGGGACTGCCATCTATAAAGCAAAATGATGGCAATAAGAAACACCT
>NC_043705.1:145616505-145617991 GCF_006229205.1 Suricata suricatta
GTCACCTGTGCCCACTGTAGCCGGCCACCTATGTCCACTGTAGCCGGCCACCTGTGCCCACTGTAGCCGGTCACCTGTGTCCCACTGTAGCCGGTCACCTGTGCTCACTGTAGCCGGTCACCTGTGTCCACTGTAGCCGGTCACCTGTGTCCACTGTAGCCGGTCACCTGTGCTCACTGTAGCCAGTCACCTGTGTGTGTCCACTGTAGCCGGTCACCTGTGTCCCACTGTAGCCGGTCACCTGTGCTCACTGTAGCCGGCCACCTGTGCTCACTGTAGCCGGCCACCTGTGTCAGGGCAAAAGTTGTTCTTTAGCGCTTGACCTACATGGACTTCCAAGTGCAAGAGAGCATTTGGCGGGCCAAGTCCACCACGGCTGGCCTCCAAGAACGAGACGCGGCAGGCTAAGGGCTGGGAGCCTCCGGGGTGGCCACAGCGATTTACACTCAGGTGTGACCCCCGCAGAGAGCGCCGAGCCGAGGACACAAGCATGGTTCCTTCTGTGAGACAGTGAGGGGACTCAGCAGGGCCGGCTGTCCGTCCAGACGGAAGTGCCACGCCGCGCCACCGTCCCAGCAGCCGGGAAGGACAGTACTGTTCACACGCAGAGTTGTATGAAGGACACGGTTTCCGTGTGCGCCGAGGGACGAGATCTAATGGAAAGAGCAACCGTTCCAAAAATGAAGCTCATAAAATATTTTTGAGCAAATGACTCTGCTTTTAACAGTTATTTACTGGACTTTATAGCTCAATGTTAATCCAAGTCATAAAATTATAATGACTTAGACTGTGCAAAAGTAGCCATGCTTTTCAATTTTCATTCCCAGACTAGCAGTGCACAGTTTTCATGTTTAGTTGGGGTTACTTGGATGTCCCAAAAACTGTGTTATGCGTTGCTGTAGAAATTAGAATTAATTCAACAGAAAAATAGGAGACACGGCTTCCCTCCCCTCCTCCCCACCTCCAGCCCAACAACATGGCCCTTGTCCCCTGTCCCCATGTGCCAGCCCAGCGGACAGCAGGCAGGCGGCAGGAGCAAGCTTCAACGACCTTCTCCGTTCTGACCTGACATCCAAAGCGCCATTTCTGTGACCGATCTTCTCAATAGGGAAAGTTTCGTTTTTGCTAACTTCCTGGCAGAATTGACTCATGACTGCTAGACGTGACAAAAGATAAGTTTGTCCTCAGGCCGAGGCAGCATCAGATCCTGAAAGGTGGGGGGGGTGGAAGGTGCCCCGAGGACTGGGAGTCTGTCTCTGCCCCGGAAACGGAGGCGGAGGTGGCAATTGTTGGGCGCCCGTGGAGCCATCGGAGCTCCAGATAAAGGGAGGAGGGGCTCGGGCCATCCGGCTGGATGTCCCCAGACAACAGAGTGACACAGAACTCCAGTGTCCCCGCCTGCTGTCCCTGGACTCCACCGACTGCCTTTCGTTCTACCTCCTTCCTAAGCTCCACGGGGGGTGTCCTTGGGGGTTCTGAGCTGCAC
>NC_043705.1:145618091-145619182 GCF_006229205.1 Suricata suricatta
GTCTCAGACGCTCACAGGAAAGGTGGAGCTTGTGATATCCAGAGCGTGGGAAGTCGGGGCAAACGCACCGACACTCTGGTTTAGTAAGAGTACAAGAGCCAAAACTAGAGTCCGGAGAAGAAAGGCAACGCCCCACAGGGGACCCGCTCAGTCAGCAAACACTTGTTCAAATTTGTTACAAGCCACACTCTGAGCGGCGTACGTGGGCGAAAGACAAAGGGCTCCTTTGTTGGGATTCATCCCAGACTCCCCCCATTTCCCCGAAACCCAAATCCGGCTCTACTGAACCACGCTGGTGAGTGACTCGGGACCGTCTAGAATTCTGCCCCAGAGACCAGGGCAGGGATTTCTCTTCTCTAAAATTTGAGAACGGATACTCCTGATCACCTTCGCCATAGGAAAATTCAGTGGCACAGCCACAGAACGTGCCGGCGTGAGTGACGGGGCCCCTGGGGTAGATCTACATCTGCCCGGAACACGCACACAGACGGAAAACACCGTCACGTAGTGCCACAACGTGGACGATGAACGTCATTTTAAAACACGTGACGTGGCGGCACCAGGGTGGTTGAGTCGGTTCAGCCTCTGACTCTTGGTTTCGGCTCAGGGCGTGATCTCAAGGTTTGTGAGTTCGAGCCCCACATCAGGCTCTGCACTGAGAGCACAGAGCCTGCTTGGGATTCTCCTTCTCCCACTCTCTCTGCCCCAACCCCACCCTTCTCTCTCCCAAAATAAACAAACTTAAAAACCAATTTAAAAAGACCTAATGTGAAGTCTGGACTTTGGGTGGCGACGTGTCCATGAAGGGGTGTCCGTGGGGACAGGTGCATGGGCCTGGGGTCAGGTGTTGATGGCTGGGATGCTGTGTGTGTGTGTGTGCGCATGTGTATGTGTGTATGTGTGCATGTGCGCGCGTGTGTGTATGTGTGTATGCATGTGTATGTGCATGCGTGTGTGATGTGTGTATGCATGTGGATGTGCGTGCCTGCGTGCGTGTGTGTATGCATGTGCACGTGTGTGTAAGTGTGCCTGTGTGTGTGTGCCTGTGTGTATCTGTGCATGTGTGTATGTGTGTGCGCGCGTGTGCGTGT
>NC_043705.1:145619282-145625119 GCF_006229205.1 Suricata suricatta
GTCTCAGACGCTCACAGGAAAGGTGGAGCTTGTGATATCCAGAGCGTGGGAAGTCGGGGCAAACGCACCGACACTCTGGTTTAGTAAGAGTACAAGAGCCAAAACTAGAGTCCGGAGGAGAAAGGCAACGCCCCACAGGGGACCCGCTCAGTCAGCAAACACTTGTTCAAATTTGTTACAAGCCACACTCTGAGCGGCGTACGTGGGCGAAAGACAAAGGGCTCCTTTGTTGGGATTCATCCCAGACTCCCCCCATTTCCCCGAAACCCAAATCCGGCTTTACTGAACCACGCTGGTGAGTGACTCGGGACCGTCTAGAATTCTGCCCCAGAGACCAGGGCAGGGATTTCTCTTCTCTAAAATTTGAGAACAGATACTCCTGATCACCTTCGCCGTAGGAAAATTCAGTGGCACAGCCACAGAACGTGCCGGCGTGAGTGACGGGGCCCCTGGGGTAGATCTACATCTGCCCGAACACGCACACAGACGGAAAACACCGTCACGTAGTGCCACAACGTGGACGATGAACGTCATTTTAAAACACGTGACGTGGCGGCACCCGGGTGGTTGAGTCGGTTCAGCCTCTGACTCTTGGTTTCGGCTCAGGGCGTGATCTCAAAGTTTGAGTTCGAGCCCCACATCAGGCTCTGCACTGAGAGCACAGAGCCTGCTTGGGATTCTCCTTCTCCTACTCTCTCTGCCCCAACCCCACCCTTCTCTCTCCCAAAATAAACAAACTTAAAAACCAATTTAAAAAGACCTAATGTGAAGTCTGGACCTTGGGTGGTGACGTGTCCATGAAGGGGTGTCCGTGGGGACAGGTGCATGGGCCTGGGGTCAGGTGTTGATGGCTGGGATGCTGTGTGTGTGTGTGTGCGCCCACGTGCGTGTGTGCATGTGTGTGTGGATGTGCACGTGTCTGTAAGTGTGCCTCTGTGTGTGTGCCTGTGTGTATGTGTGCGTGTGCACGTGCATGTATGTGTGCCTGTGTGTGTGCGCGCGCGCATGTGTGTATGCATGTGTGTATGTGCGTGCGTGTGTGCATGTGTGTATGCATGTGCACGTGTGTGTATGTGTGCCTGTGTGTGTGCGTGTGTGCGTGTGCGCGTGCGTGTATGTGTGCCTGTGTGTGTGCGCGCATGCGTGTGTGCATGTGCGTATGTATGTGCACGTGTGTGTGTAACTGTGTGTGTGCCTGTGTGCCTGTGTGTGCGCGCATGCGTGTGTGTGTGCCTGTGTGTATGTGTGTGTGCGCGCGTGTGTATATGTGCCTGTGTGTGTGCGTGCCTGTGTGTATGTGTGTGTGCTCGCGTGTGTATATGTGCCTGTGTGTGTGTGTGCGTGCGTGTATCTGTGCATGTGTGCAAGCATGCGTGTGTGTGCATGGGTGTGTGTATGTGTGTGCGTGTGTGCATGTGTGTATGCATGTGCACGTGTGTGTAAGTGTGCCTGTGTGTGTGCGCGCATGTGTGTATGCATGTGGATGTGCGTCTGTATGTGCACGTGTGTGTGTGTGCCTGTGTGTGCGTGCGGGTGTGTATCTGTGCATGTGTGCAAGCACGCGTGTGTGTGCATGGGTGTGTGTATGTGCGCGCGCGTGTGTATGTGTGCATGCGTGTATGTGTGCGTGTGTGCATGTGTGTATGCATGTGGATGTGCGTCTGTATGTGCACGTGTGTGTATGTGTGCCTGTGCGTGCGTGCGTGTGTGTATCTGTGCATGTGTGCGAGCGCGTGTGTGTGCATGGGTGTGTGTATGTGCGTGCGTGTGTATGTGTGTGTATGTGTGCCTGTGTGTGCGCGCGCGCGTGTGTATGTGTGCCTCTGTGTGTGCGCGTGTGTGTGTCTGTGCGCGCGCGTGTGTATGTGTGCCTGCGTGTGTGTGCGCGTGTGTGCGCGTGCGCGCGGCGGGGTATATGGGAGCTCTCTGCGCTCCCCCTCAGTCGTGCTGTGCACCTAAATCTGCTCTACAAACTGCAGTCTATTCAAACATCAACAATGACAGCAGTGATAACGGTACTTCTGAACGCGACTCCCCTCCCCGTGCGAGCTGGCCTCCCGTCCGCCCCCCGCCGCCCCCTTCCCCGGGCCGCGTCTGCGCCGCCCCCTGCCCGTTCGGCCCTCAGCTACTGAACGTCAGATCTTCCCGTCACGTGTCAAAATAAATACAGCCCCTCAGTTACAGGACACCTTTATCCGCCCGCGCGGCCCACGACTTCACAGAGACCGTACCTTTCGTCTCCGGGAGAAGAAAGGAGGCTGTGATCTCCATATTGCAACACTTTTATTTACCTTATCTGTAATATAATTAATAGATGACTATGTGGAGATCAAGGCTGCTTCAAAGAGAATGAGACAGCTTCATATGAAACTTGCTCTTTTGAATCGGTCCGGGACTCTATCAAAGTCTGTGTGATAATTTCATGTAAATCCTGGTGTTCCGAACCCCTATCTTTTAACCTGTACCCACCATTTTCAACACGGTGCACTTCAAAGGCGTCGGAGCCGCTCTCATCGGTGCGACCGGCCGGCAGCACACCACTGAAGCTTCCAGGAGGCCATCCGGACGGCCCTCTCCCAGGCGCCGTGACGGGGACGACCCCGTCCTCAGGCTACAACCTCCCGGCGCCTGTGGGTAAGGTCCCGCCGTGGGCGTTTGGACGTTGGGACAGGTCTGGAGGCCTCATGACGCCTCGCGTCACCCCAGCAGGAGCACGGACGGTTGTAACCCCCAGCCGTCTGTTTATCCATTCTCCTTTGTTTAATTTTGGCCAATAAAGTATTTTTACACCTTTTGATTCCGCGAACATGACTGTTCCTCCCTTCGGTCCATCTCATGGGCCTTCCGGATGTTCACTCGCCTGTGTGACTCACAGCCCCGGACACGCATGTGCCCAAGCTCTGGGGGCCGGAAGCCCAAAGCTAAGGTGTCACCAGGCCATGCCTCCTACCTCTTCCAGCTCACGGTGGCTCCAGGGGGCGCTCAATTTGTGGCCACCTCACCCCAGCCCCCGCCTCTGGTCTCACCTGGCCTTTCCCCCTGGGTGTCAGAGACTCAAATCTCCCTCTGACCCCTCCTCTAAGGACGCCTGTCATGGAATGTAGGGCCCAGGCTGAGTCCAGGATAAGCTCATTCAGAGATCTTGGACTGTCATATTTGCAAAGACCCTTTTCCCAAATGAGGTCACATTTATAGGTTCTGGGGTGGGGGCTTGTGCTAAACATTTTAGGGGACACTACTCAACCCAGCGCACGTGGAGAGTTCTGGAATAAGTCTTCAGCCCGCAGGCCCCCTTTAAAGTGTGAGGATACATTTTCCCGTGGTTTGCGACTCTGGGGTTCTAGCAGAAGCTTCTGGACAGGAGGCCAGTCCCACTACCCGGCCTGGAGCATGGCGGCATCTTGTGCCGTCTTCACCGTGACCCAGCACGCTCGAATGTGGGGAGGGTCACGGCCACTGCGTGAGAAGCTGGTGCAGAGCGGGTCAGCTACCGTGCGCAGCTGCAGAACGGGCAAAGATGGGAAGGGCTTTGGTCAAGAACCGCTCGCTCAGGAGGGGCTCTGTGGGGGGGGTGTGTGGAGGGGTGTTCCTGGGGGTCTACAGAGGGAGGGGGCTCCTGTGGGAGGCTGGGGGGCGGACAGAGGTCTTCTAGAAGGCTGTGGGGGGAGGGGGCTCCTGTGGGAGCTGGGGGGAGCGGATCTTATGGGGACTGGGGGAGGGGCACTCCTGAGGGCCGCAGCGGGAGGCGGGGAGGAGAGTGAGGTTTGGCCTTGCCGAGTGCAGACTTCTTTCGGGTTGTGGATGAGGCCTCCTGGCCGAGGCCCCCAGGGCCCAGGTCGCTCTTTCACGAGGGCCACACACAGGGACGAAGGGACTTAGCCAAGCTGCTCTTCAGAGGGTTTCCTTCAAGGGGTAACACCTTGCACCAGACGGCTGGGCTGCCCGGGGTCTGGGCGCAGTCATCCTCCCCTCACGTGGCCCAGGCCGAAATGTAGGGGGGGGGGTCCTTGGACTCAGAGAAGCACCTTGGTGGGGACCGCCAGGGCCTGGCCCGCTCTCCCCCTGCGCCCCCTCTGCGCGCCGCCCCTGCACTTGGTGTGTGGTCGTCGGAGCCCTGGGAGGAGGATCCAGGATGAGCAGCAGCCCCCGCTCGTGCCCGGGGGTCCAGGCTCTGCTCTGTCACCTCGTGCCTGTGGCCTGGTGGCCCCCGGAGACCTACGCCGCGCCGATGAGGTGAAGCGGCAGTGAGGAAGTGCGTGTTCAGGGGTCCGGGGAGGGGGTCGGAAAGCGCGAGCCTCCCTCCTGACCCCCGCGCAGTGTAGGGACGGGCTGTCCCCGGCCCCCTGGCACCGGCCGGCCACCCCGGGCCCCTCAGGATCCCTCATCTTCCCGCCGCAGCAGTTCAGCCGGAAAGCGGACAGAGGGCCTGATTCCAGAGCTGAGGAGAAACCACAGGCTCTGCCTGGAACATTGGGAGGTCTCTACCCTGCCATGTTGGACACATGTTCTCTGAGGGGCTGTGGCATCAAGCCCCCAAGCGCCGTGTCCGCATCCAGAGGTGGACGGAGGCCCGTGTCCCTGGGAAGGACGGCACAGGCCAGTGTCCCCCGCGTGAGCCCGGGACACGTGCTCCCAGCCGTGGTGCAGGGACCCCTGAGATGGCGGCGTGGGCCCGGCGGAGGCGGACCCCCTGCTCCCCCTTCCTGATCCCAGGCGGGCGGGCGGCCTGGGTGCTGGGCAGGGGAGGCCGGGGGGCCTGGCCGGACCCTGGCTGCCGCGTCTCTCTCCCAGGATGCCCCGCCCTCCCCCGGGGCCTCTCCGCTGCGGCCGCTTGCTCTGCCACCCCCTCTCCCAGGGGGTGTCCAGGTGGGTGCTGTTTCCAGCAAGACGGAAGCTTCGCACGTGGGGGCTCACCGAGCTGCGCTTCGTATCGGCTGCGTCGTGATACAAGACGCCCTGTAGGAGGGAAGGAGGTAAGTGGGGCTTGTTCCTTTCGGCAAAGGCTTTTCAAGGTCCGCCTCACTCTCGCGGCGGATGAAGGTGCTCTGTTGATGTTTGACGCTGCAGTGGCTGGATGTCCCCCGGCAGCCGCAATGTCCCTCAACGGGCCACCTCGTTCGTCCTGAGACCTGAGGTCCCCACGGGGGGACTCCCCCTCCATCTACTGTCTTCTGCACGCAGGGTTCTCTGGGCAGAGCCGGGGTGTAACCGTTAGACGGGGCCGCCCTCTGTCCCGGGCTCCCCACGGGAGCGTCAAGCCCAGCTCACGTGTGTCAGGAAGCCGTGTCTCTCCTCTGGGACGCTCTTGCGGGGGGCAGACGGACCCCAAGGCTGACAGAGGTGGGCGCCGCCTGCTGCGCCCCGGAGCACCCTGACCCGGGAGGGATGCTGGGCCTCGAGCAAGCCTCCGGTGCTCCCACTCATCCTAGAGCTGCAGGCGGCCCCCAGCACAGCCTCCGGGGCAGAGTGGGCGCCTCACAAACGCTGGTTCCCTTGGCACCGTTTTGTCCTCGGGGCGGAGGGACAGGCCCTAGGGATGCGGACCAGCTGACACTCGGGAGTATCTGGCAGTTTCCTGTTTCCGGCCACAAGGGTTGGAGTTCTAAGGGGGTTGTTCACCGTGTCTTCGGGGGTAGTGGGGGGTTTCTGCCAAGTGTGTGGGTTCCCTTGTTCTCTCCTCCCCCATCTGTCCCCTGCAGGGGTCCAGGAAGCAAGGCCTAGCCCGGGTACCCCTTCCCCGACCCCTGTGGCGAACTGTCACCACCTGACTCCGACAGGTGGTCGTCAGCAGATGCTCGGATGTAACTGGACCTAATTACTCAGCAGACAGAGTCGGA
>NC_043705.1:145625219-145648367 GCF_006229205.1 Suricata suricatta
GCCTTCAGACCTTCTCCTAAGACGCCGCCCGCTTTAGGCTCCAGAAGGGCCTGAGTGAACCATCTCCTTCCCGGGTTTTCCTGTGACTCCTGCACTCATCCATCCCACAGGAGGGGTCTGAACGTTCCAGAGGCCGGAGGAAAACCCTGCCCCAGATGGTCATGGTCTCAGCCCGGAGGACAGGGCCTTGGTCTCCCTGGGAAAGGGGCAGGGGAAACGTCCAGGGGCCCTGGCGGCTGTGAGTCTATGCATCATGCTCTGAGAGTCAATACGACGGGGCGCCTGGGGGCTCAGTCGGTTAAGCGTCCGGCTTCGGCTCAGGTCATGATCTCATGGTTCGTGGGTTCGAGCCCCGCGTCGGGCTCTGTGCTGACAGCTCAGAGCCTGGAGCCTGCCTCGGATTCTGCGTCTCCTTCTCTCTCTGACCCTCCCCTGCTCGCACTGTCTCTCTCTGTCTCTCAAAAATAAAAAAACAGAACATTGAGAGTCAATATGACAATATTTCTAAAAATTAAACTTCATCAGAAACTCAGGGCTACGTTTTGGCAATGTTAATACACATTTCAGAGGGGGAAAATGAGCGTTTAGCAGGTTGAAAGAAATAATTCCTTCTGGGTAAAGGCTTTTTTTAAACAACATCTTAAAACTATCCAAGTGAAGATGCAAATGCCAGCCAAGGAAGAGTCACACACGGTGACAAATCCCAGCCCTGGCCGCAGGGTCTGGAGTACGGAGGGAAGGTCTCAGCAGTGGAGCCCTAGGGGTCTAAAGGAGGTTTAGGTTCTAAAGAAGGTGAAGTTCTAAAGAAGTTAGGTAGAGAAGAGCAGGCGTCTTCAGAAGGTTCTAAAGCCCCTCACGTCAGGTTTCCCGCTGTGACGCCGGCACAGGGAAACCGCGTGTTCACCTGCGGCTTCTCTCTGTAAGAGGACACGCCCACTTGTGCACGAAGCTTCTGGAATGTGGCGATGTGCATGTCCAGGGCGGCCACAAGGAGCAGAAGGAGAGAAGCCTTTGTCCCTTGGATCTCCATCAGGTCCCCCCAAAGTGTCCCAAATTAACTAAATCAAAGCTCCTGCCATGGAAACACAGTTAGAAGCACAGCCCGGGTCCAGCTTCTCACCAGGCTGCCCCCGCTGGGCCCCAGCGTGGAGGCTCCAGTGCAGGCTGTGACTGACACCCCGCTGCCCCGAAGGAGCCAGAGGTCTGACAGCCCGGGACAGTGTGGCAGAACGCGGGCCACACCCGCTGTCCACTCCGCCACCCGGGCTCTGACTGACCCACCCTCTAAACAACTGTCTACTTTCCATCCAGAACTGCTTTTAGGCTATAGCTTTTCATTTTATGTATGTTTTGTTTATGCCAAGACGGTAAGGATAAACGGCAGCCATTATGCATTTGTAGCTATGGAGAACGCAATCTCATAAAGCCTTGTTACTCGGACTAATTAATCATGATCGTTTCATTTGGCGGGGGGAGGGGGGCTAACCCAGCTCGGGTTGGCTGCAGTGGACACAGCATATGAAGCTTGGTCACCTTAAAACAGCCATTATCAATGCAACAGTGACATTTTGGATGGAAAAATCAATGTTTTCCCTTCCCTCCTGCTAACCTCACGAGCCGCCTCCTCCCTTCCCTGGGCTCGGATAACATAACTCACCATGAAAGCTGGACACAAACGGCCCTGGGCATGACCACGGGAAACGCAAATCCATCGCATCAGCAAAGGCCGCTTTACCCCGATGACCAGATCGCCCCTTTCAACCCTACTTATCAATCCTCAAAATTCCCCAGGAAAAGCGGCAAGAAGGCGGGAGCGCGAGTGGGGCACTTCCGGAGAGAAGGCCGTGGGTCTGGGATAAACAGCTGCCCCCCGACCAGCCTGGGCTCGAACTCACGGGCACGGGGGTGGCCGAGGAGGTGGCTCTGTCCCCGAGAAGGGGGCCTGTGGCCACCACACGTGCCCGTCGAACGGAAGGAACTTTTTCTCCTCATACTGACGTGCACGGAGCCTGTGTGCACAGCGTGGCGGTGACGGGACCGCTCTGCTCCAACGGCGTGGGGTCCTCGGACGCCTGGGGAAGAGCAGAGGACCTCTCTCTGGCCAGGAGCCTGGCTGCCTTCTCCCAGGGTCACACTGCCTCCTAGGGGTCCCTCCCTGTTTGCCGGCCCCTCGCGCATCCCTGAAAGATCACGGGGGCGGGGCCCGTCCCCCCCCTGGATGGCCAGTGGAGCCGCTCTGCCCGCTGAGGTGCTCATCCTCCGTCCGGGGTCTGATCGCCTGGAATGGCACTGCACAGCTTCAACACAGGGACGTGGCGCCCGTGACCGTGTCACCTGGACAGCTCACAAAGCACTGGATCTCAGGGTCTTTGTCTGCAGAAGTAGAGTATTATTATTGTTGTTGTTGTTATTGATGGGAATACTACTAATACCAGCACCTGCCTTATTTTTCCCATTTATAAAACAGACACTTCACATTCTTTCTTGAGAACCACAGTGGAAAGTGTGAGCGTGTGTGTGTGTGTGTGTGTGTGTGTGTGCGTGCACAATTTGGTTTCTGACAAGCGGCAGCCATTGGGAGCACGTGATGATCAGAATAAGGTGACGCGTGATATCAATGACATTTGCAGAGCGCTCCCTGGCCCCCCTTACTGTCGAGTAGTGAGACAGGGGGAGAGGTCAGCAGGCTTTTCCAGAGGCCCAGGTGAGAGCAGGTGGTGCACAGGACGGGCTGTGGGTGAGGGAGGGGCGGGCATCAGGGAGACAGAGGAGTTGGAGGGCAGCGCCAGACCTTTGCTGATGGACGGGCCACAGGGCGAAGGAAAGACGTAGCTCCCACGGGAGCGCCGGGAGAAGGGCAGTCTCGTGCGTTTCCAGGGGTGGAGAGCGTGTGCGGCAGGTCCGCGGTGAAGGAGACCAAGGAGGCAGCTGGACACGGGGGTGCGGTGCCCACAGGACATGGACGTGGAGCCACACGAGGGCATGTGGCAAGGACCAGACTACTTGATCCATAGTCCTCTGCACAATGATGCTCCTTAGGGTGACCAAGTGGACACAGTCGCTTAGGGACAGTGCAGCTGGGCATGAGGAGACACCCTTGGATCACCCCAGAATTCGCATCCAGGAGGAGCCAGTAGAGATGATGGGAAAGAGGTGGCCAGAGAGCTGGTGAGGACAAGGGACAGGAAGGCAAGGTTGGTGGTCAAGCTGTGACAGAGCTCGCAGCCAGCAGGCCGGCGGCGCCAAGGCACACAGAGGAGAGGGAGGCCGGCCCGTGCTTGGAAGTGGGCAGGCGGTGTCTCAATGGTCTTGGCTGGAGCTGGGTAGGCAGAGAGCTGAGGAGCTCAGCTTCTCCAAAGGAAGTCAGCGGGGAGGAGCAGAGGGAAGCCGAGGCAGCCATCCCAAGGCGTTAGGAATGAAGACACAGTGGAACTAAGCAGGGGCAGAAGATCAGGACAGCAGGGCATCTGTTAGATTTAGAAGGAAATATTCGAATTTGTTTGATGCACATGAAAACAATCCAGGAGACAGAAAACAAGGAACCCGATACTGCAGAAGAGAGACGCGGCAAAGCGGAGCCTCAATACAAGGAAGGGTGCGTGGTCCTCAGCAGGAAGGCAGCACCTGGTCTCAGAGTGGGGATGCTTCCTCCCCGTCACAGGGGGGCCAGCCTGGGGTTCCGGGCTTGCTGGTAGGAGGCTGAGGGGGCTCTTGTCTGACGTGGGTTCTCAGTGGAAGCAGGGGTGCAGGGAGTCAGGAGGGAGAAGGGTGCGGTGGTTGCAGGAAAGGATGGTTCAATCCCTGGCACAGACAGTGAGCCGTGCTTCAGTTCCACCCATGGCTTCCTGTGATTGACCTTGGGCTTTGAGGGGCTCCAAGCAGGAGCTGGTCCCTAAGTGTGTCCTGTCGTGCTCTGCACACTTCTGTAGGTAGCATATGGTGAGACTTCCAGGCATAAGTAGGCTCGTAGTAGATGTGAGATCTTGCTGAGAGTCCCACGGAGGTCCAATCTCACCAGCCTCATGGAATCCCACAGCCGGAGGGAATGGTGGGCCGACACGCATTTGGTGGGTCCAGGGATGTTGGCCCATCAGGAGCACATCTTTATGCCTAAGCCTGTTGATATGAG
Organism: Suricata suricatta; assembly: GCF_006229205.1. Taxonomy (NCBI): domain Eukaryota; kingdom Metazoa; phylum Chordata; class Mammalia; order Carnivora; family Herpestidae; genus Suricata; species Suricata suricatta. The sequence continues at coordinate 145,629,349 of NC_043705.1, forward strand.
ATGGTGTGTGTGTGTGTGCGTGCGCGCATGCACTTTGTGTTGTTATTTTGTAGGAGATGGCCTTTCCACTCCAGTGGCACTTGGAGCCTTGAGCTCTCCACGTTCGGTGCCCCACAGTCCCATGAGGGAGTCCTCTGTCCTGGGTGCCCGGCCTCGCTCAGTGTGACAGTGAGTCTATGCTCCAGTGTGATCATGGCATCCTCACCTTCATGGGCTGGAACACACACACACACACACCCACACACACACAGAGGTAAGAATCACGTCTGACATTCCGTGTACAAGACCAGATCTCAGAAAGAGATAGTTTAATTAATTTTGTAACTTGGAGTTTATTTCAAAAATGTTTGCATTCTTACACCTCTTTTCCGATTGCAAAACTTGTATTTATCATTAAAAAGAAGTCAGGAATGCATATACGTATAAAGAAGAAACATAAATCACTAATAGCCCACCACTGAAGAGAAAAGGCACACTTAGTATTTTTGCGAATTCCTCTCCGGCTCTGTCAGTCTGTACAGAAGTAAATACAGGCACACGGTTACATGTCTATTTCTCCGGAATAGGGATCAGATCACCACCACAGTCAGCACCCATCTTCTGTCTGTGTTCACGAACACAGAGACATGCTCATATTTTTAAGTGTGTTTTTGAAACTTGCTTTTTAATGCCCGTATCTTTTCCCATGGGATCATTGGATCAAAATCTATTGAATTAATGTTTTCCTTTGAGACTTTCAAGTTGATTCGTGCTTCACGCTCATAAATAACGTGGCAAACACGCGTTTCTTCCTGAAACTCATAACGGTGTCCTTCATCTGTCCTCGCCTCCTGCGTACCCTGCTTCCTGATCCTCCTTAGGTTTTTCTCATTTCTGTTTTAAACGTACACAGGAAAAACGCCCTTGGACTGCTCTGAGGTGGAAAGTCAAAATTAGTGCCACTGCTTTAGGGGAAAGGCCATTTCTGCAGGATTAAGAACGGCTCCAAAACGCAGAGCCCGGGGTCGCCTGTGCAGGTGGGAAGGGTCTGGAGGGCTGGCTCTGGTCCCAGAAGCCGTGTTCCCAGGGGTTCATGTCCCTGGAAGGTGGGCTCCAAGGTGCTGTCAGGAGTGGAGGCATCAGAGTTCTAGGCTCCCTGGAGGTCCAAGTTCCCGTGACAGGTCTCCACCCGGCCCAGCCCCCGACCATGAAGGAATGGGCCCCAGCCAGCTCCCAGGGAGCACACGGCGTGGCTGCTGTCAGTGACCTCGGACGCCCGCACCCAGCACCCTCACCGCACGTCCCTAGAAGATGAGTTTGCTTGCTCTCTGAATGTTCTAGGTTCCACTTGTTGGTCTTTGCTCCCTCCTGTGACCGGCTGCTTGTTGGAGATGTGTTTTGCCCTCCTGCACTTGCCATGGAACGGGTTCCACTTCCGGAAGCCAGGGTCAGCTCCCAGGCGACAAATCCGGCTGTGAAGTCAGATTTTCTCCCCATGTGCCGCACAGGTTGGGGACCCTGTGTCTTTCCCACAGGCTTCCTAAGGCAGGAAAGGCAATCGGTCCCCACCTCTGCCTTCTCACAGATGCGGTGGCTTTGGTCTCTGATCCCAGCGGCAGCAAAGCCACCAGGCGCATTGGTCCCCTGGCCGGAGCAGGACGCCAGCAGAGCGAGCCACACTGCACCCTGGGCCCGGGGGTGGACGGCCTGGTGGTGGGCGTCTCCTTGCACATCTGCCTCTTTATCCAGGGGCAGAAGGTCGGCATGGGCCTCCGCCTGGGATGGCTTCCACATCTCCTCCCTAACTCATTCTGCTCAGACTCCCAACTCCCAGATTTCCTTCTTCCTAAATTTAAAATTTTTCTTTAAGAGCTAGGAAAGCCCGATTCAAGCTCTAGCAATGGGGGCCCCAGGGTCCCCGAGCTCACCAGCTGTCTTCCTGCACTGGGTCTCGAGGACACTGGTGCTGCAGGGGTGAGTTGGGCAGCACCCGGGGGGGAGCAGAAACCACAAGGGAGAGATTTACACGGAGAGAGTCTGGAAAGGGGGCGCCTGGGGGCTCAGTGTGTTGAGCCTCGGACTGTTGATTCCTGCTCAGGTCGTGATCTCATGGTTCATGGGATCAAGCACAGAGTTGGGCTCTGCGCTGAGTGTGGAGGGTGCTTGGGATTCTCTCTCTCCCTCTTTCTGTCCCTGTCCTGCTCGCTCATGAGCTCTCTCTCTCTCTCTCTCTCTCTCTCTCTCAATAAATTTAAAAAAAGAAAGAGAGAGAGAGTCCTGAAAGGAATTGACTCCAAAAGGCAGCTTTTTTTTTTTTTTTTTTTTTTTTTTTTTTTTTTTTTTTAGCAAAACCACTTTGGTTCTGTGCTTTGCGGTGCCCGGCCAATCATCTGGCTTTAAGTGACGCCTGGGGGCTGACATGGCGTGGCCGGGCTCCGTCGCACACTCCAGCGGGGGCTGCCTCATCTTCCCGGCGGGGCTGGCGCGGGGACCGTCTCCTTGGTGCACCCTCCCACCCACAGGCCCTCCTCGGACTCCCCGCACTCGGGGGGCGTCTGGACATGCACACACGATGTCCACGTGAGCTCTGCCACCTTCTCTCCCCTTCCCGCTCTGGCCGCTGCGTGTGACATAACTTTGCCTCCTGGAACTACCGAGGCGGGAGTGGCTCCCCGAGAAGCCAGGTCCCCAGCACAGGCCCTAGAAGGTTCCAGAAGCTGCCTCCCTCCCCTGTCCCTTCGGCCCCCCTCCTCCATTCACCCGAAGTCCTTCTCGGTCCCTGTTCAGCAAACACATCAGGTCAGTTCATTCTACTTTGGTAACGTTTCTATTTGACCCATAGCCTGGGGCTGGGAAAAGTGGCTCAGCCCCTCCTCACGGTGACAGCCGGCGGCAGGGATGGTAATGGGTCACTGTAACTGGGGGCCCAGTGGCATTTACAGGCATTCGGTTCCCTGTGAGAGGGGCGCCCTTCTCGGAAAGGACCCCAGGAATAAAGCCAGCACCACTTCTCTCTTGCACCCGCTGCTGTGACGGCCACCCTGGGACACACACACAGGCAGGTGCGAGGGGCCTGCTGCTCCTTCTTCCCTTTACTTCAAATGCCTGCCCACCATCACCGAGTGGGTTAGTGCCCCGGAGCAAGAAGGAGACAGGGTCGGTTAAACACGGAGCGAGCATTCATTCTCCGCCATGGACATCTTGCCACTCACTACAGAGCGGATATCTGGACCACAGACATTACATCTGGAAGAATGACATCCGTAGACTGAGAAGCCCATCAGAACTGGACGCCCCCACGGAGCCCCGGGAATGACTGTCCACGTGCAGTTAAAAGACGTGTGGACCGAGCCTGTGGGGTGCTGGAGCGCAGGAAGACCCAGCTCAGCAGCGACGCGCCCCTGAGGCCCCCTGGAGCACCGCCGGAGGTTCTGGCTTCTCGTCAGTCGGTTCCTTGCGACCCACAAGCGCAGAGTCGAGGAGCCCTGACCACCCGGAGGCTGGCTCTGCGGGGGACCCTCTGGGACGTGAGGTTGGTACCTGAGGACAGGTCACGCACGCTCATCCATGCTTAGACATCATTCTTCCGGCCAAAGACATGTTTTGCTAAGATAGAGCCACCGCTTATCCCCAGATCAGATCTCTGAAGCATCGTTATGTGCCCAACGTATCACTTTCATTTATGGAAAGGATCAAGAATCTATCTGCATTAGGAAATGGGTTCCTTCCCATTTGCTATGGTGCGTTATTAAAAATACACTCATAAAAGTTTAATATTTATTTCATGTTGTTATTAGGATACACATCTTGGATACATCATGAAAGTTGAGAAAGACACAGTTGTGCTTATTTTGTAGTGACCTGAATTTAGCATCAGCTGTGAGAATCATGACATGAAATTTTGGTAGAGAGATAAAAGCCGGACCACATGCCGGACGATATTAGTGGCAGATGTGATCCTCAGAGGGCTGATGCATTTCCTCCTAATGGGCGTGCGCGCCCCTCCGATGGGGGACGCTAACATGATTAGCGATGAAAGTATGCTTTGTTCCCTCGCCTTCACATGGTCTCAATATTGGTAGTTATCGTTTCTTGTATTTTTTAAATCAAACATTGTCCCACCCCACGTGTGGACGCTGCCTCAGTGCCCCTTAGAAGTCGACCATACAGACGGCTCTTCATAAATATCCAGATCCATGTGCTAAAAATAAGTGCAGCGGGATCTATGCTTTTCCTTCTTACTTAACCAGCCAAACACACACACACACACACATTCCTATAGATCCATAAATACCTGATTTTTCTCCATCGGGTTCTACGGTTTTCGGCCCCAGGACGGTTTTCCCCAGTGCCGACTCCCTGTGCAGGGCTGTCCGCCCCCAGACAACCGTTAATTGACTACAAACACAACTTTATTGCAAAATGACTGCAGCTTTATTAAGCAACTGGATTTACAGGCAATAACATAATCAATATAACATTAATATGGCACATAATTAAATAAGATTCCTACAAGGTCCTGCCTGTGTCCCGAAATAGACAGACGGTAATTGTTTTCACCGACGGCATTAACCAGTGGGGCTGGGAACCGAAGCTGGAAGGACACAGTCCCTAGTTGTTCTCATCTAAGCATTCCATCCGCTGGAAGACGGAACTGTCCCCCAGCCCCCAGGGACACCGGGGCGCCGTGAGCCCGCCAACACGCCCTCCCTCGGGGACCTGCAGCCCGACAGCCACTCCACCACTGGATGCTCTCAGGATGGACTGAGGGAGAAGTTGTATTGAATGTGCTTCCGCCGCAGAGAGAGGGCTGACCACCGCAGGCTCTTGGAGAGTTACGGTAGAAGGCGCCAGGTCTGCTGGACACGGAAGACCTCGGGCCCCCGCAATGACCTCGGCCAGCGTTGTCTCCGGAGTCCTGCGTTCTTATTAAAATCCTGGGAATCCCCCAGAATGCCTCGGCAGACGGTGAGGCACCCGGGGAGGCTGGCACCCTGCGCGGGCCCACGGCCCCAGGACCAGGAGAAAGGCCCGCCCTGCCGATGGGAAATGCCCCGAGGAAGGGGGTCCTTCCCTCCACACCTGCGCACACCGCTCACTTAGCTCAGCTCTTGGCCACGCTCGGCCCTCCCGGAGCCTCTCACCTCTGCGGGCTGCATTTCCAGGAACTTGGAACTCGCTGTTTAACATTCCATTTCCCCTCATTACCGCCTTCCCTGCCACCGAAATTAAGTGTGAATTCAAGTAAAACAGCTGAAGTCGGGACCGCTCGTGAACGCTGGGGTGTGCAGAGCCGTGTAGACCTCTAGCGCCGTGCACGGCCAGACGCGACGGGAGAATGGAGGCGTTCAGGGCTGCCTTCCCCCCAAATCCACGCCGCCCCGGCGCGGACAGGCCACTTTGCAGAAAGGCCCCCCGGAGAGGGCCTCGGTCTCAGGAGGAACCAGGAGCCGGACTCCGTTCAAGGAGGCCGTGGATCCTGGGACTCGTCCAGAGAGACAGCACGGGCTCCTGGCCGCGAGGCTGCAGCAGTCCTGGGACAATCTCTCTCATCACGAAGGCTGTGCAGTCTCAACGTTTCAGGGGAATGGAGCCGTTCACCCGCAAAGGACACAGCTGCGGTGTTGGCGGCCCAGAGCTGGGCCGTGGCAGGGGCGGCGTGGAGACAGCGCTCAGGGCCAGGGAGGAGGAGCGGGCGGCTGGGAGCCGAGGAGGACACGCCGGCCGCCCCCGGGGCCAGTTCCAGCTGTCGTGACCCCCTGCAGGTCACAGGGATGCAGGCTGATCCCGGGAAAGGAGACCCGGCTCCGTGGGAGCAGGAGCCGAGCTGGCCCGAGTGCCCCACCGCCGCCGTCCAGGAGGCCACGGCCACCCCAGCGCCCCGCCCACGTGTCTCCGCGTCTGCCCCACTCTCTGCCCCTCGGCATCAACGCAAGTCTCCCCGCCCTTTCCCTAGCCCTCGGGGACGGGCCCACAGGGGGCCCACAGGGGGCCCACACGGGACTCACACAGGGCTCACATGGGGCTTGCACGGCCCCCGTGTGCTCACACTGGCCATCCCACCCCCTGGCTGGACCTTCCTCCTCTCTCCATCCACTGACACACTGGACGGTCCTCACAGAGTGCCCTCCACCGCGTGGGATTCTTTCCTAAGTGGGGGTCTGTGTGCCTCACACGGTCCGTGAGGCTGTGGACACAAGGCAAAGTCAGTTTGTGGGAGGGGCGCCCTGCAGGGAAGCCCAGCTTTGCCCGATGAACAGGGAGGCTGAGGGTCCGTGGGCTTAACTCACGGAGTTGGCTGCTCCACGGACCAGATGAGCAATGCCTGCCCTTCTCTCCCGGGGCCACGCCTTCCCCAGGCACCCCTCGACGTGCTCACACACTGGCAATTGGGGAAGCCCATGAGGTCCCTCACATCACAGACTGGCGCCTGCGGAGTCCTGTCGCCGGCCACCCGCCCCCAGCAAGCCCCGTGGCCGCCAGCAGCGCCGCCAGGCCCCTTCCCTTGGCACTCGGAGGACAGGGAGTTTGGGGGAGAGGCCAGGAGAGGGGACGTGGGGACCATGGCAGAGTGTGGGCCTGTGAGCTTGGGGAGCGCAGCCCCCAGGCAGCCGGGAAGAGGGGACTGACAGCACGTTTGTAGGGCTGTGGATTCCCTATTTAGGGGGCACTCGGGGGACCGAGCGCATGGGAAATGAGAGGCTTCTTCCCACGGAGAAGATGCGGGAAAGGGCACGGCAGCTCCTCCGATTTGGGCACAACAAGCCATCCCCAGGATAAAAAATAGCATTCACTACTGATGACAGAAAAATCACAACCAGATTCTGGAAAGACACTGGCCTTGGGCGGGAACAGCTCTGTTCCCAGAGTGGGCGGAGGGCCCGGCAGTAGCTGAGGTCCGTCTTGGACGGCCCGTGTCCGATGGGGCAGTTTCCAAAGCAGCAGACCTCCCACGGCCTAAGGACAGTCACACCGTTAGGCTGTGGAGGAGAGACCCCACCGCTTCTCCCACCCAGGGGAGGCGGACATGCAGGCCGCACAGAGGGCACGGCCAGAGCCCCAGGCTTCCAGGTGACTCTCTCGCCCAGGCTCCCCACCCTTCAAACAAAGCAAATAAGAACCCGACCTCCCCACCTTGCTGGCGGATTAAATCCACTACCGCACACGACCTACAAGGCGCACCTGGCACCCAGCATTTGCCGGTTAAATGTCAGCCATGGTGATTATCATAACTCAGGTCCAAGGCGATAACATCTCTATCCATGAGCTCTAATTTCCAATTCACCACATTCCCCGCCCCCCGTCCGCCCGCCTGTGTGCGTCCGGTTCACACGCACACACAGGAAGGCACTTTGATGTCGCCTCCCCAGGGCTGCACAAGGTAAGATCGTTCTGACTGCCCCGAACACCAAGTACTTTCCCCTCACACGTGGCCCCAGCACCGAGTTCTGGCTCAGGAAAGTGAACACTAAATCCTCGCGATTCCGGCCAGCAGTGGGGAATCTCGGGGGCATCTTCCTCTCGCCGGATGGCTGACCCTCACGGCCCGACCAAGAGGAGGAGAGTCCGGCCCCCGCCCTGTGTCCTCACCTCTGCTTGCGGGATTAACACATTCCTCATGGGAAAAGGGCATTTTTTTAATGTATACTTATTTTGAGAGTGAGAGTGAGCGCAAGCAAGGGAGGGGCAGAGAGAGATGGGGACGGGGGTCTGAAGCGAGCTGAGCCGTCAGCACAGAGCCCAACTCAGGGCTCGAACCCACAAACCCGGAGATCGTGACCTGAGCCGAAGTCAGACACCTGAGCGACGGAGCCCCCCAGGCGCCCCTAAAAGGGCACTTGTAGAAGTCTGACCGACCCTGGAATGTAAGAGTTAAGGACTTGAGGCGACACAGGCCAGCAGGGGCAGGAAGGCTGAGCGACTCCGAGGAGACATCTCTGCAGTGCAGGTAAAAGCGTGCAGACTTCACGGAGACTCTGGCACATCGCGAACTACCAGGATGAACAATTCCTCTGATAAATGTAAATACATCAGAAACACACGCATCACATTCATTCTATTGAAATCGTGGCTGAACGCACCCAACTGCGTGGCATTTGAACACCTCACACTTTCGAAAAATATTTGGGTACAAAGTAAGCCCAGTAGGGACCATCAAAGCTCTCGGTTTTGGATTCACTTACACTTAGGTTACGAAAATGTTGTTGGTTTATAACAGATCCGTGAGGTCCAGGAAAGTCTGAGGTCTTTCTTGTAGTTAAAAACAAACAAACAAAAAAAAGCAAACAATGCCTGCTTAGAAAGGGGAAGAAATTACCCCTGAGAGAAGAGAACTCCAGTCCCTAAGGAGTTCTTTAGGGAATTCTTTAAAGGATTTTAAGGAATACTTTCTACCTTTATTTTTCAATGCAGGTGACGAGGGGAGGGAAAAGGTGGAGGAAAGTGGGTGCAGGGCATCTGACGGTCCGTCCATCTCTTTGCTTTTCCCCCGGAAGGGGTCCCGTGCCTGGCTCCCCGGGGGACCTTCTGGCGGAGGCCGGCCGCGGCCAGCCCCCAGCTCTCCGGGTACCCACGGGTGACAGGTGACGCTTCTGCCGGCAGGTGATCACTCCCACGACCGGAGGCCGACAGCAGCTTTCCATCAACCCCCCTCGACCTGCTATTCACCGAATGGGACACTCGGGCTCGAACATCTATTTAGCTCTGTCTCTGGCAACTGTCATCCACCTTTTGAATCCTCAGCGGCATGAATGAATAGTAGAGGAGGGAAAATGTTATGCACGCCTAAAGGTTAACTCCATGCACGGGGAACCGGCCGGCCTCCGACGAAGGGGAGACCCTTACGACGGACGGACTGGAGGTTCGCGAACAGAGGAAGAAGGCTGCCACCGCTGACAAAGGCAGGAGGCACCGTGCGGGGGGTCCCACCGTCAGCGGGCACGCCGCACACTTCCCTCATTTCCCTTGGCACCGTGGGCACGCAGTGGTCCCGCTGGCCAGGGACACCGTGGGAGGTCAGGGATGACCTTCTGTCCTCACACAGCCCTGGGCAGCCACGGCTGTGTGTCCAGTGGCCACTGTGGCCCTAAAGGGCCATCGGACACCTAGCACTGCCCGGAGGTCCCAGAGGATCTCTCGCTGGTGGGCATGCATAGCTCTCGCCATGGAAGTCGGATGTGTTTGGTTCTGCAGTGGGTCCAGGCCCAGGGAAAGTGGTGATGAACCAAGAAGGGCGATCCCAGAGCCTCTATGGGCGGGCTCCCTAACAGGAAGTAATGCAGTGCGGCCGAGGACCCGCCCAGGGCTCCTGGAAGTGTGGGTCCTCCAGCGGCTGCAGGACTGCCCTGATCCAGAACGCAGACGACCGCCCCCTGCCCCCCACCTGCTGGAACAGGAAGTGTGGAGCGGATTCCTGGGGAAAAGACCTTTCTGATACATTTCCCTGGGTCCCGCTGTTCTCTTCCCAGAGGCGGGGGCTGAGGGGTCTCTGAGACCAGGGCAGACTGCTCAGCGGGAGGCCCCAAGTTCTGGGGCTCCCCATTTCCTCCCTGTCCTTCGTCCCCCGTCCCCACCCCCTTCCTCCTGCTCTCTCTCACACGCAACAGGCAGCCCCTCTGGATCCCACTGCCTCTGCTCCCTGCGTTCACGCCATGGTTCGGCCAGTCACTTGGGGACAGGAAGGCAGGGGCCACCAGGCTTCAGAGGGCCCATGCCTACCTGTCAGCTCAGGAGGGAGACCTTTGCCACCAGTAAAACCCTCCCCTTCACAAGGCTCTGCAGATCTAACTTGACAGGCTCTGGGACCTAAGCATTCTCCCTGCTGCTGGGAACACAGCTGCTGTGTCTGGGGGCACTGACAAGTCCCGCACGGCCTCCCCTGCCCAGGAACGGCTGGTCATTCCCAGCACACCCTGAAGAAGCTCACTCTCATGATCACGACATCACTTTTAGCGTCCGTGATCCCCATAAATACGGTGCTGTCTGCCCAGTAATCTGAGGTTCAATTTACAGTCTCCATCCCAACACAGCGCCGAGCCACGAGACCAGACCGCGGACCTCCAGCAGCCTCACGCGAAAGGATCAGAACAGCAGAGCCCGGGAGACTTCCCCTCAGAAAAAGCAAATAAAAGCCAAGGGACGTGGAGGGAAACTAAACCTCAGGGAGGGGGATTCCCCGGGCTGCCCGGAACCAAGAACAGGAATTCTAAATCAGGGACTAATTAGTCTAAAAATATCCTTAAAATGTTCCAAGTTGGAAGAGGGGTTCCCAACCTAATCAGAAGGCGGGGATCAAGGGGTCTGATGAAAAAGCAGCTTCTGTATTTATTTCTTTCTGAGCCCCCAGCGCAACACAGAGCCCGTGACGCACACGTGCCCCCCAGCTCAGGTACCGGAGCCCCGCCCGGCGGGCGCATGACGCCTCCCCGCCCGGGGCCACCGAGGCCCGCGCCCTGCTAGCAGCCGACACCCACCCTTCCCTCGCGGCCTGGCGTGGTGGGAGAGCCCCACACCGTCCTCAGCCGGGGGCCCTGGTGGCAGCGCCGGGCAGGCGCTCAGCCGCCTCCTGGGGCCGATGCTATTTTAAGTGGCGCATCCTTCAGCCAGAAACCAGCTGAAACTCTAGCCACGTGTCTGCCCCAAGGTGGTTCCACTTAGGAGCAATAAATAAAGACAAGCATTTATAAACAAATAAATAAGAACTGCGGGCAAGGATGCAAGAGGAAACAGTCCTCCTGGATCCGTGACCCTTCCTTCCGCATCTTCCTCTGAAACCGCATGTTTTCAATTATGCCACACCGAATCCGTATCGACGCTAATATGTTTGCATTGCTGGCTTTCATTTTATTTTATTTTATTTTTTTTTACAACTCACTGCAGGATAGCAAAGTCAGAAATATACTGTCCCGATCAACAGGACACATCTGCGGTGAAAGCACACAGAAGCAATTAATTTCCTGGTGGTATTTTCACACTGGGGGCCTGATGCGGGTCCCCATTATACAAACAAACACTCCAGACAGCTCCTGATGCCTGATAAAAAATAAATCAGATGGCGGAGGGCTGTTTGGCCTAGGACTGCTACAGGCTATGACTTGTAATGAGGCTCACTAATTATGAAGCTTATTAAAGAGAATTGGACAAGTTGTCCTAAAGTGCAGGCGGTAATCCTGCCGGAGAAGGCGGGCCCTGCATACACAGGGCGGTCACCTGGCTCGGCAAAGGGGCCCAGGCCAGCTCAGCCGGGGTGCGGACCGACCCCGGCCCCGGGGGGCTGGCTCGGCACATGGGTCAGGATAAAGCTGACGGAGGGGCAGGTGGGAGTCACAAGCACCTGGCGAGACCTCGCACGTCCCCGGCTTCCCTCCGTGACCGGCGGCCGGGGAAGGAGCACGAGAGTGCATCCAAGAGGATGCTCGCCCGGATGGCCTCCTATTGTTACACTTCCTCTCAACTCCAGAGCGGCTCTGGATCTGCCCGCCGGAGCCTGATTTCAGTGCACTCTTTCAGGAGGGAGGGGAAAGAAAAGATTAATAAAGATGTTATGAGCCTGAACCGCTGTGAGATTTGTTTAATTATTCCCCACAGGACGGTCCCAGCAATCTGCTGACATTTAGCCCCGACCTTGCAAATCCTCGGTAAATATTAATATATCAACTCAAACAGGGACCGTTGTTTTATCGGTTCACGGAGCTCAGAGAGCTTCTCCACAGCGGTAGGAAATACCGTGTAGAAACGAGGAAGACGGCCCGCTTTGATTCCACCTTCTGCCGAGCACATGAGCTGGGGACATCAACAAAATGACAACGCTGGTCCTTCGCCACAGCTGCAGAGGGACACTTCAGCTGCCTTCGCTTCCCTTTGTACCGCCTGCTGGAATCCTCCCAAAACCACAGTGGCAAGAGATGAGAAAGGAGCAGAGGGAGGTCGGCAGAGAAATCGCACGTTATTATCTGCAAGACTGGAAATTTTAATAATGGGAAGGTCCGCCCTCCGACCCGACCGTTTCTGCCAACAGAGCGGGCCTCGGAGGGCAAGCAAGGGGCGAGCTTCCCTCCTCCGAGGCCCCGAGACCAGCCTACCCCACCGCAGCCACCCTCTTGCTGCCCGACCCCCCCCAGCGAGGTCCACACACACAATACCGGGGGCATGTCTGAGGATGAAAAGAACAGCTCCTTCGGACTGTTTGCTAAACAGTTTGCTAAAATGAAATAAATAAAAGATTGCTTCTAATTCTTGCCCGTACGTGCTGTTGCTGGTGGTATTTTTGGAGGTTTTATTTTCCTGGTCTCAAAGTTATCTGTTACTGACTCGTCCCCTCATAAATATTCGTAAATTCCGAGTGGCTGAATGCCTGCTGGGGGGCCAAGGAGGCCCCCAAAGTTCTCCGGGGTAAGAAAGGGGGCTGCCTGGGCCCCATTTGGCTTTCAGATGTACTGTGCTGCAGAGTTAATGCGTGATTAATTTTATTCATAAAAATGTTAATCACTTCATTGTGAGATCTTTTTAACATTCAGTGCAGCGAGCACCTTTTTAATTTCTCTTGCCCACCGTCTCGCAGATGTATTTAATATTTTCAGACACAACTGCAGCTATCCGAGGACCTGGCAATTAAGCATACGTTTAAAATTCTAACAACAGGAGACGCTAGAGCGGTGGCAAACAAGCAAACCAGAGGAGACAGCGAGTCTGCAAGCGGCCGCGGGCCCAGGGCCGGCAGCGTGCAGGGCCAGGCGTCCAGGGAAGGCAGCTGAGGACCCCCTGATGCACCTCTGCGCAGCCCTCCCAAGAGCAGCTTGAAGTCCAAGGAATTAGGAGTAAAACCTCTTTGGTCAGAAGGCTTCAGTTGTCTGCATGTTATTCTGCTTCCTGGCTGGGACCACAATCTCTGGGGACCGTGGGGACAGTGGGAGGACGGGGTGAGCGTCCAGCGGTAAGTGGCTTCCCCACCCGGCCCCCTGGGGTAGCCTGGCCCATTGTGTGCCTGCATTCAGACCCTGCGCTCTGGGGCCAGATAAATGGATTACAGGATCAGAGACGCCAGCTCTCCGTGCGCCCCGCCCCTGGGGCAGGGGACCTCCAACACAGGTCAGGACAACAGCCAGGTGCCCCCGAGAGGCGTGGGTCCCGCTGCCCGGGCCCGGTGCTGGAGAGGCCGTGCAGGCACACAGCGCCCCTGGCCCACCTCATTCCTCTGCCTTCCCATTCAAGACCATTCCAGAATTTACGCCACATTATTTACCCGTAGTAAAAAATGAATATTACAACTGCTGTTGACATAAAGATGAATATATTGATAGATATTAACACATGTTCTTTGACCAAAATGGTACTTTTTTCCTTCTCATTGGAAAAGAAACTGGAACATGTTCGCCGCTCTCTAAAAGCACTGTGGGCCTCGGCATGGTCCTGACAGGTCAGCCCACCTCCTCTGCCCGCTGTGCGCCCACCCCGAGAGCGCCCAGGTTCAGAGATCTGACTGAGTGGGGGAGGGGAGGTGCCCAGCTCCCAGAGCTGGAGCACAGAAGGATGCCAGTGGTCCCCAAGGGATGACCCTGGGAGGTCTTCCAGCTCTGGAGCTATAATTAGCGCCCCAGGCTGGTGGGCCTGTGGCAGAAAAGAAGAGTCTGCCCCACCCCTCCCCCCCCCCAACAGGACAGGGGATGTCTCCAGGGCTTGTGCAGGGGAGGAAATGCACCCAAGGGCAATGCTCCCTCCACAAGGGCTTGGGAAGACCCTGCAGGGGGCTGGGGGCCGCCATCTTCCCCCAGCACACTCCCTCCACCTGCTAGCTTTTCCTTCTGGCCGCCTCCTCTGGATTCCAGACCCAGGGCCAGGGCCGGTGCCTGCCCACCTCCACACCTGGAGCCATGTTCTGCACACGAGGCCGTCACGATGTGGTAGGACTCTACCCCGGGATGCCTCCTGGCGCCTGTAAGTCAGAGGCCACAGACATGGTGCGGCCTCGGGAACCCAAGAGCTTCCCTCCTCAGGTCCCCGGACGCCTGGGGACCCAGCCGACCGGTGTCCCAGGGCCTGGTCCTAGGATGTGGCCCATGCAGCCCAAGCCCGGTGGCCAGAGACCGCTGGATACTCTACGGGCTTTCCACGTCCCTATTGCCCTCACACTCCAAACCTACTCAGAGATGGCCCCTCGCCCCCCACCCGCCTCCGCACTCCAGCACACCTGGGCTTGGCTCCTCCCCTCCTTCTCGGCCTCCACCTTGGGGGATGCAAGGTCAAAATCCCATTCCCCACAGCCAACTGGGCCCTGTTACTTTGCAGAGAGCATTCCTGGCTCCAGTCTCTCCAAATTTCTGTCCCTAAATCCTTAGCCTCCAGCTGGCAGCCCGTCCCCCGCAGACTGTGGCTGGGAACAGCCCGGCAGCCTCTCGCCGGCTTGTTCCATCCAGAAGGGAAGGAAGGAGGGCAACTGGGGAGCACCGGAACCTGCCTCCCTGACTCAGGAGAACAGCTCCGGCCGGCCCAAGCCCCCGCATTGCGGGCTGCAGGCCAGCGTCCGGCCCTGGGCTCCCTGGGCCACCCGGCCCCTTCCCTCCCGCTCCCCCTCTCTGGCTTCCTGACTCTGGCAGAGCCCCATCCGCAAGGACAACTGAAACTTTATAGGGCATGATTCATCGGGCGACGCGCCCCTCGGAGCCCTGGCGCACATTAATCAGTGTCAGGCCACTAAAACCGAGATATGAATATGAATCCCCGTATTGCAGGCGAGATAAATGTGCTTGTGAACATAATTGATCAAAGGCGGGAGGGAGGGATGGTGGGAATGGAGACTTCAGACTCTAGGTCAGTGACCTAGGTGGGACCTGTACTCCCCTCACTGAGTCTCTAGGCCGGGAACACGGAAAGGAGCAGGGAATCTAGAAGGTGTGTGTTCCGGATGATTTCCCAGTCATGGGCCCGAACCAGAGCAGAAAGAGGAGGGTGTCCACGCAGGGCTTCCCACTCTTCCCTAGAGTCCAAGGACACAAGCCCTCTGCCCCAGACATGGCCGTTCTTCCCATTTCCCTATTGGAGGAAGGGGTGCAAATACTAATTTGGTATACATCCCTCTATCTCTTTTTGGGGGTCCAACCTGCTCCTCGCTGGCCCCAGAACTACCCCCACCGTCTGAAACCGTCCCTAGGCAGGCATCGAGTTTGAGAGTGCTTCTGCACATGCAGAAAGTTCCAGAAGGATTTTTGCTTTGGCTCTAGAAGAAAAAGAGGTTTCTATGTCTAGTCCCAAACATGTCAGGAGCTGAAACACCAGGCCCAGGGCCGCTGGGGTGCCTCACACCCTACACACGCACACACTCAGGTGGCTAAGGCGGTTGGGGAGGATGAAAATAAATCATGCACAAAGGACAAAAATGATTGTTTTCAATGTATGATTAAAAATTCATTTCTAGCTTTTCCCTCGAGAAAAATAATTCCAAAGCTGGAGATGTGATTTCTTTGCTTGGGGAACGTTGGTCAGCACGAGACTGCGCAGACCTTGTAGGAGTCCAGGCCACCGAGTTCTCAGGGCTGAGACTCAGCTGGTGAGCACACCCTGGCCTGGCCCCCCGGAGAGCAGCATTCCCGTCCCAAAGGTGCTGGGCAGGAAAAAAAGGATAGAAATACGGGGTGCAGGCAGCCATCCATTTGATTATGCAAACGGAGCTCCTCTGTCTGTGAGCAGCAGGGCTCTGCCTGCCCACCTGATTCCCACCTGATGCTTCCAGCATCACTGGGCGGGAGAGGGGGGTCCACCAGCACGGCCTGGAGGCCTGGGCGCAGGTCTGTGCCAGAATGCCATTCCTCATCAAAGCAGCGAGACCCCGCTGGTCAAACCTCTCTAGACCACACTCCTGCCAAGAACACAGGATCCCTCAGTGCCCGGCGGCCGGCCACGGCGGGGTGTGAGGCCCCACAGGGGAGCCCCGGTGTCCAGGGCAGGCCAGGAGCTCCTCTCTGAATTCCCAAGTCCCACCCCCACGATGAAACCGCAGTGCAAGAACCAGGCACCCATTCCTTCCCCACCCACCACCACATCCCCAAATTCAAACAACAGGGACACCCAAGGTCACAGAGAAAGCCCGAGCACCACAAATCTACGCTCCCGCGCGGGGCAGCTCTGAAGCCCAGCACCCCAGATTCTGCACCCAGGGCGCCCCAAGAGCTGATCACCGGCACGACCAGGACCCCATTCCGCTTCCAGCCCATAGAGGGCGCGCCGAGCACGTCCATCCTGACTGGAGGCGCCGCCACGGCCCCAGAGCCCCCGCCCGCCCGCAGAGGGCCCTCCCTGGCTCTGCGGCCCGCTCCCCCAGCCCTCCCCCTACGCCGCCCCTGCGCTCCACCGGCGCCCTGCACCCCTGCCCCACGGGCCGTCCGTGAGTGCTCTCCCGAGGCCTTCGCGCCTCCTCTCACCACGCTTCCTCCAGCCTCGGGACCGAGGAGGTCACCCCTAACTCTACCAGGATGGGGGCGGCGCGGGGGGCCTGCAGAGGGGCAGTCCCCTGGCGGTGGCGTGGCCACGTCCTCTGCGCGAGCCACCCCCCTCCCAGCGGCGGAGGAGCCAGACTTTCCCTACGGCGCCCGCCCCTGGCCCCTGCCGCCACCAGAGGTCCGACCAGCTGGGGCTGCAGGGGCCGGAGGGCGACTCCCAGGCCTGGGTGGGGGTGGGGGAGGTCCCATCCGGCCGCCGCAGCTCAACGCCTCACCAGAGCTCTCCTCCGTGCTTGTACTCGGTTTCTGCGCCCCCGTTTGAAGTGGTCCCTCCCAAGGTCCCGGGGTCCCTAAGCTCTGACCTCGAGTCCAGAGGCTCCAGGGCCGAGTCCCACCCAGGGCCTCCCTCCCGCATTGTCCCACTGTCACTCCCAGCGACCGCTCACACCCCAACATCCGTGGTTTATTTTCCCTTAGCTCTTGGTGCACCCAGCCCAGGCGCTGGAGTTTCAAGGGGCTTCCCTGGGAGCCCAAAGCCCCCTCCCCTCCTCCTCAGTCCCGCAGGCTACATCAGCCCCCAGGCCCACACGCCCAGAAAACTCCTGCCGGCATCTCTGCCCACCCATCAGAACAGTTTAAAAGAGCCTTCCAATCTCTCCATTTGATTTAACCAAGTAACTGAAAAATACATGCAAAGCCAAAATTTCATACTCCATTATGCCCTCCGTCTACCCACAAGACGACCCGACGCCAAGATGCACTGTTGAGACCACCAGTTATAAATTGATTCCAAATCCCAAGTTCTCCTTTGGGGACAGAATTGGAAATTACTTCCCTTTGTTTCTCCCATCGTCATCCACTTTAAGAAATCGTTTTCTAAACTGCTGAAAATCGAACTCCCTTATGTCCAGAGAAAGGCGTGCCCCCGATAAAGGTATAAGGGTTGGAAATCAAAACTGCCAACAAGAGACTGCCCGAGTGACCACAGGAACAAATTGAACACAACCAAAGGACTGTGAGAAACACCGGTCCGGGTGGAAGCTCCCCCAGGAGCCTGCGCCTCCCTGCCCCAGCCAGCCGCATCCCGGGCTTCCGGACACATCTGCGGCCGCCCAGCCACACACAGCAGCGCCAACAGCGGGCATCATTTCATTTAGTTTATTAGACAAAAATATATGATTTAGACAAGTTCGCTGACGCGCTATTTACAATCTGAAATCACTCTATATACAGAAAAAAGGGGGGGAAAGACACAAGCACGTGGGGCATTTACCGAGCGAGCGGATAACCGGCCAGAGCGCGGCGACGGGCACCAGAGCCCTGGGCGGAGGCCGCGCTGCCTGGACTGGAGCTGGGACCCGAGGAGCCCCTTTCTGCAGGAAGCGATGGATGGGAATCGTTGACGTCGTGGCCTCGTTTGTCCTTACACCAGTCTGAATATTTGTCCTAATTCCTCCCTCTTCCCCTCCCTCCCCAACTCCTCCCCCCTCCCCCCCCCGCAAAAGTAAAAGAAGACCCTGGATCAGGCGGAAGGGAGCGCTGCCAGGATCCTCGGCGTCCCCTCCTGCGGGGCCAGGGAGCTGCGGGCGAAACACAAGGAGACAAGAAGGCAGGAGCAGTGTCAGCGGCTGGACGCTGGGACCCGGCGACACCGGTTCCGCCAGCCGAGCGCCCGGGGGCGTGGCCGCCTGCGCTCTGCGGCTCCCGGGTCGGGAGAAACCCGGTGGAGTGGCGGCCCTGTGCGCAGGGCCGGCGGACGGCACCCCTCTAACAAAGGGCCTTAGGACCCTACCAGCCGCCCCCCAACCCTGCCCAGCACCCCCGCCAGCCCCGGCCCGGAGATCCCCAGGAACTGTACTCACTTGTCGCGCACGGGCTGGAAGGGCGATTTTAACTGCTGTGAGGGCGACTCCGGCCTGGGGACCAGGTCTCTCTCTGCGAGGGAGGGGGAAGCACAGCGTTAGGAGACACGGGGGGCGGGGAGAGTGCTGCCGAGGTGCGCAGGCCTCCTCACCACCCACCCCCTCCCTCCTGCCACTCAGATGGGGTCTCGGAGGAAAAAGGTCGCCCCTCCCGGGCAGGACTGCAGGTGGAGAACAGCTCTCCAACACAGCCCAAGGGCCACGGCCTCAGTCCCGGAGAGCAGGCAGAGACCACCGCTCAACCCGGGGTTTGGCTGCCACCGCCTCTCCCCCCGCTCGAGGGCCGGCGCTCCCCCACCCGCAAGCTTCGTTGGTTCCGGATTCCGGGCAAGGCGGGCACCCCCGACCCCCCTCCCCGTGCGCCTTACCTGGAAGCGCGGGGCTGCTTCGAGCAGAGGCCTTGTCACCGTGGAGCAACCCCGCGGCAACGGGGACGGGCGGCGGCGGCGCGGGCAGGTGCGGGCCTTGGGGAGCGGCGTGGGGCGTGCCGACGCCCAGGAAGGAGCGCATGTTGAGCAGCGAGCCCTGCGCCAGGAAGGCGCCGTTGGTCCAGTTGGAGAATTTGCCGATGTGGCAGGTGTACAGTCCGTGGCTGGGCAGGAAGGCGGGGTGCTGCAGCGGCGAGCCCGCGGGGGGCCCATGGGCGCCGGGATGGCCGGCGGGCGGTGGCGGCGGCGAGGCCTTGGGC
>NC_043705.1:145648467-145651485 GCF_006229205.1 Suricata suricatta
GAGCGCGTCGGCGGCGGCCAGCGGCGAGCCCCGGTCCCGGGCCAGGGCGGAAGGCGCCGCGGGTGCCGGCGGCGCCTCGGCCTTGTCGTCTTCGTCCTCGTAGCTCTGGTCGCCATCATGCTCGTCGATTTTGTCAATGTCGATGCTCTCCAGGTCGATCTCCTCGTCGTCCTCGGCCTTCTCCGGGTCGCCCTCGGTGTCGCTCCCGAAGAGGGCCCCGTCCTCCTGGTCCTTGCTGCGCGCGCCCCACGTCACCTTGTTCTCCTTCTTGAGGCGGCGGCGCGCGTTGGCGAACCAGGTGGAGACCTGCGTGAGGGTCATCTTGGTGATGATGGCCAGCATGATCTTCTCGCCCTTGGTGGGGTACGGGTTCTTGCGGTGCTCGTTCAGCCAGGCCTTGAGCGTGCTGGTGCTCTCGCGCGTGGCATTCTTGGGCCGCCCGGGATCCCCGTACTGGAACTGGCCGTAGGGGTAGTAGGCCGGCGCCGTGTGGGCCGCGAAGGTGGCAGGGTGCACGCCGGGGTTGTCTTTGAGTTCATACTGGGAGCCCTACAACCACGCAGCCCACCAAGGGAGGAGAGAGACAGCAGGGGTGTGGGGGAGAGAGACAGAGAGAGACCAATGAGTCCCCCGCACTGGGAAAGTTGGGGGGCAGCCGCTCTTGTCGCTGGAGAGCAGAAAGCCCCCCCCACCTCCAGTACGCGCCCTGGGAGGGAGGGAGGGGGGAGAATCATAAGCCCTCTCTAGAAACTGAACTTCCAACCACCATGTAGAGGTGTTCTTGTTTTGTTTTTGTCACTCAAGAAAACTTCCAGAATCCTAGCATCTCCAGAAGGCCACAGCGGGAGCCTGGGCCCCATAGAATTTCCCTAGGCCACCTCAGTACCCGCCCCCCCCAACTCCAGCAGCCAATTTCCAAGTTTATCTCACACTAACTAGAAGGAAAAACCTTTTAACTAAGCTGATAAAACAGCACTCCGAATGCAAAGCCCCTAGGCCCCCTCCCTTCGACCCTGAGGGGGTCAAGCAAAATAAACCAGGCCCGAGTTTTCTTTGGGTCCAAATCCTCCAGCAATTTAAAATGAAAGCACACTCCTTTTAGCTCCCAAATTAATCTGCATATAATGGCTCCCCACACTTAGAGGTCCGCCTTGGTGACAGGTAATTTAAAATTTTAATCCAGGCCATCATCAACAACAATAACAAAAACACCATTTGTTTTTTTAAAATACAAAAGGAGGGCTTAACGGGTAAAATATTAACTCCGGGGCCGGGCAGCAGCTCGCTGTGAAGAAGGGAGCCCGGGTCGGAGGCCTCTCCTCACTTACTTTATCTCTTAAGTTTGACTTTGATGTGGGAGAGCCGGCACAAAGTGTTTGCAGGCATTTAGAGGCTGTGATTTATTTGCAATCAATATTCTTTTTATCATCGGTAGTAAAACACAGCAAGTCAAATTATCCCATCAGGTTTTTTGGTAAATAACATTTTATCTTTCTAACAACCTCATTAGGCCTCATTATTACCATAAATTGCCCAGACAGACATTCACTTACAATTTTATCTTTTGACTTCCAAATCCGCAATCATAACGGCTTGGAAACTTAGGCCTAGAATCAAGAGTTCGGATTTAGGTTTACTTTCTGGGAACCAGGAGGAGACCACTAAGGAATACACTACACCTTTTTTTGGGGGGGGGGGTGGATTTCTAGATGTTTTCCCCTTACAGAAACAAAAAAAAAAAATCCAGCATCTCCCTTTCCCACCGAAATACAATGGGAACAGATCCATACCCTTCAGATCTCTTTCTCTCCCACAAACACACTGTGTGGGGGGGGGGGTCCCCAAATGGCAAACATCTGTATTCAGAATTTCTGTAAAAAAATTACTAATGCGCCACGTAAGAATTGTCCATTCGCTATGTTAACAGAGAGGGTTTCCGGGCTGAGAAAGTTGTAAACAGCAGACTATTTCTTTGACGAATTACTTTGGTGGCCGATGCCACAGAGACAAGGTTTCCCTGGCCAGATTTCGTTTTTACCTAATCTTTGCAAAATGCACTCCGCACTTTTCTAATTATTTAGTTTGTAACTGTGAGGACGACATTCCGGCCTCTTCTCTGCTGGGAATTCTTTTTGGAAGGGTACCTTGTAAATCTCTCATCGCTTCCCTGGCATCCCCAGCCGCCAGAAGAAAATGGGAGCTGATCTTTTTCGATAGCGAGTGATCTGAAAGGCAGCTGCGGCCGCTTTCAGAGAAATAGCCTTTCTTTTCAAAACTACAAGAAAAAAAGTTACAGGAAAACACACCAGCCGCTTTTCTCGCGTGCAGTCGGCCGGTATTTATTTCCTGTCTCTTCTTCGGGGAGCGGGGAGACGCGGGGAGGGGGTTTGGTGCCTGAAAATTGCGTTATTCCGCCCGCAGCAGCGCGGGGAGGGGGCTGCCCGCCGGGCCCCCGCGCCGGGCGCGCAATTCACCAGCCGCCCGAAGTTTAAGCGCGACCTTGCAGTCAGACCAAGGAAAATGGATCCTCCGGACCGACAGAATGGCGAATGCCCCGCGGAGAATTAAATTTGCAGCTCCCTCCCCCATCTGACACCCACTGGGACGGGAGACGGAGAGGACAGCATTTATTTTAAGCCCAGGGACTCTTGTTTTCTTTAATCCTCCATTATGTAACGCAGGAAGAAAAGTGCTTTTCATTCGGTGCAAAAGAAATGAAAACTTTGGCAACTTGAGAAAGTCCAAGCAAACACCGTTTGAGACGCCAAAATTATTTCCACCTATATTTCCCTCCGAAAATCTCAAATTTGCACACACTCCGTTACGAGACCCCCATCCGGCCCCTCCGATCTCCCCATTGTTCGGGCGATTTGGGCCGCCTCCGCCGAGCTCACCAGGGTCCCCGACCCCCCCGCCAACTCGGACACAACCAGAGGAGGTCCACCAGCCACGGAGAGTGTCGGGTCTCCCCGGCGCGGCCCCAGCGCCCGAGCGCTCGCGCGAGCCGGGTCGGCCCGC
>NC_043705.1:145651585-145655521 GCF_006229205.1 Suricata suricatta
CGGCGGCCGCGGGCCGCCTCCCGCCGGGCTCCCGCGGCCGCCTGACAACCTGTCGACACCGGTTCGCAGCTGTCGGACCCTGGAGTTCGCTGTTTTCCGAGCCGAGGTGTGTCTGCTCTTTCGGGAACACGTCTCGGCGCCTGATTCTCTGCCGTTGGGGCGTCGGGGCCCGCGGCCGGGCCGGTGACAGCCGGCGGGAGTCGGCCCACCCCAACCCGAGGCCTGCGCCGCCTGTGCCTCCCCCGGACCCTTGGAACCCAAGTGCG
Source organism: Suricata suricatta (assembly GCF_006229205.1). NCBI lineage: Eukaryota > Metazoa > Chordata > Mammalia > Carnivora > Herpestidae > Suricata > Suricata suricatta. Next base: position 145,651,852 of record NC_043705.1, read on the forward strand.
CCCCGGGGCCCTGGCCGCGCCACCGGACCTGGCTTGCAGTGACCCGGTGACGCGGGCGTTGCGTCCGCGTGGCCCCCCACTGGGTACTAGCGGGTCACCCGTCAGTGGCCGGCCGCGCTGCACTTGGAGGAGCGGAAGCGGCCGAGCTCTGCAGGCTTCTCCTTGTGTGAAAACTTTGAGAAAGGGCCGCAGAGAAGCCAATTCGAGGGGAAAAGCAGATGCGGTCCACAGTGACAGGCTCTCGGAGGTGGGGAATCGGGTGGGGACCTTGTCTTAGGAGAATCCTCGTGGCAGTGGGAGGGAAACGTGCGGCCCCCACCCCGGCGAGGAGAGAGGCTCAGTGTGGCCGGGGCGGGGGGCGTTTGTCCACTAGGTGCACACATGCGGGAAGTAAACTTGCGTGCCGCGAGCCCGGGGACAGGCCGACCCTCGTCCCTGTCCCTGCCTCCTCTCTGTTCGGCCCCGCGGGCAGAGCAGGCGGCACTGCCGTGCGCCGCACGCTCCGGGATGACTCCAGGATGGCCACAGCCCTCCTCGCCTCCTGCTCGCTGACTCTGTCCGGGTGGCCCGCATACGGAGTGTGCCAGGGTCCCGTCCCGGTTCCCGGGGCCGCTTTTCGTCCTGCCTCCTACGAAGCAGCCTTAGCCTGGCGCTCAAGCACGCCAAGTCCGGCCGGCACACTGGACCCGCAGGAATCTCACTGGGGGAGGGGGAGGCCACTTGGTCTGGCCCAGTTCAGGAGCCTGGAGTTGAACCTGTGCTCTGGGGCCAGTCCTCAGGCGTGCTGTGCTGCGGGTCACAGGGGCCTCCTGCACCCTGGCTCCCGACCTGCCCCCCATGCCCTGATCCAACTGCCTGGATCATCCCATTGCCAGGATCCTGGGGGCCCAGGAACTCTTGCAGAATCAGGAAGGCTTGCTTTTACCCAATTTGGGGCCTGAGGACAGAAACGGGGAGCCACTGCCTATAATTAACAACAATAATGCCCATAATAGTAATTACTAATTACCAGCTGCATAATCAGGCTTTAATTTCTCTGCTCAGTCAGGGTTTTTCTTTCTGTTCATGGGTCCCACCCTGCTCTCTTACCCCCTCCCCTCCCCCCTCCCCACTCAGCCTTGCTCACCCCAGAAACCCTCTGAGGCTGCCTGGGCACCTCTCCTGCTCTGACACAGATTCCCATGCCTGGAGGAGAGCACTAACCACTCCCAGTCCCCGAAGTCACTCACCGGCAGCTTCCCTCCTGCCAGACCTCTGTCCCCTACATCCAAAACAAACCCTTGGGCCAGCCCCTCTGCTGTCCTGTTTAGCAAACTCCAGTCTCACCTTTCAGGGTGCCAGGTAAATACAGGTGACATAAGCCGTCTGCTGTGACCCGGAGAGCAGGCAGAATGCAAGTCCAGGGAAACGCGTCAGGGTCCGGATTCATGGTCTCCTTCTCACGCCCCACCGGAGTTCAGCTGCGCTGAAGCTGTCAGAAGCTGGGGCCTGGGGGCTGCAGATGTTGTCCTGGCCCCTGTCACCTGCTCAGCCCTGCCTGTGTCATCTGCATTTGGGTTATGAAATGATAGTTGGTTCTAGAAGGCATCTAGGAGGAGAGTGGGCAGGGGCCTCTTGGAAGCCATGTTTGAGGATTCAGCAGTGTTGGGAGAATTGACTCTAGAAAGGCCTGTGGACCCCCCCCCTCCGCCCACCAGGAAGCCCTAGAAAGGTGCCCTCATGGTGACTGCGCCCATTCCCTCGCCAAGGCCAGGGCTGGACCCCAGCCAAACCCGGGCCTGTCCCCAGATTACCCCCTCCCTTCATTCTCCTTGAACTTTACCTAAAAAATTGCATGGGGAAGCCTAGGAAGTGACCTGGACCAAAGAAGGAGAGGGAGGGGGAAACGGGAGGAGAAGGGAAAAAAATAAAGGGCCTCCAGACCAGCCCTTGGGGAGAAGGAGGGACAGAGAAGGATCCAGTTCTTCCTGCCTCAGCATCCCTATGGCGAGTGTCACCTCTCCAGCCAGGTCTCTAGTCCTTTTCAGCTTCAAATAGTTGGTGGGGCTGAGGAAAGAAGCCCCAGGAAGCCTGAGCCTGGACCTTGGGCCTCAGTGGAATATCTGTTTAAGGGGAGTCCAGAACTTTCCCCAAAGAAGACCACGCCCTGGAGCACTTGCTCAGGCTCAGCCCCAGCCCTACCTGGACCCTGATCATCCCTCTAATGGGGCAGAGGCACTGGCAAAGAGGAGGGCCAGGCAGGGGCCTTGGCAAGCTCACCAGTGCCAGCTGGGGACAAGCTGTGTGGTGCCACCAGCCCCACCATGGAGAACCAGCAGTTCTGAAGCTGGGAGTGGGGGGACACCTTCCCAGACCTCCAGCCACTGTCCCCACCTCACAAGGGATGGCTCAGGCAGGCCCCACCTCTGGTGTGGAGGCCGAGCTGGGTGACAGCTGCCAGCTTGCTGGTGGCCAACCCCAGGATACTGGACACAGCCAGAGGCAGGACCTCGGAGCAGTACAAAGCCAGACCTAGGGGTCGCTGCGAGGCCTAATGGAAGCTCCTGCTGGTCTGCTCCCAGCCCGGCCTGGGAGGGAGCACATGGTGGTGATCCCCCCATGGCAATTAGACCAGGTCATGGGCACCACAACACAGAGGTGGCAGAGGCAGCTGACCAGGGCCTTCTGGCTGGAAAGACAAGACCTTCACCCCATCACCCACCCAGGACCTGGCCCTCCGAATGCACCTGTGCCTGTGCAGGGCATGGCTCTGGGGGAGGAGGACTCTGGTGGCATCGAGAGAAAGGTCCTGAGTCCCAAGTGTATGTGCTGGGGGAGGGAGGGGGAGAGTTGGTGAAAATACAATTTTGGACAACTTGACTTTTAAAGGGTTTCAAGGCCTGATGGAAAGTGCACTTGCTCCGCGTCATTAGGTGGGGGGAGGGGAGTAGTTTTCTAATAGGAGAGGATTGTTGACACCGCTTCCAAGAAGCCGCTGCTTTATTTTTCCTCCGTGCGCCTGGGTGGGCTAGCTTCACCAGCCACTCCACCGGATCCCCTTGTATTTATGGGAGCATACGATTGAGCAAACCAACCACCATCCCCACCTCCAATTGTGTACTTTCCGAAATAATTTTATTTCTTCCGAAATAATCATTCGGAAATGATTTTGAGACTCCACTGACCCAGCTCTCTGCAGAGGAGGAGGAAGCTGGTGAGAAACCGCTCCCACCCCCGGGGGCCATCCTGGGGACCTGCCTTTGGCGCCGAGGCGGTGGGGGGGGGTGGAAGGAGAAGAGGGGGGCGACCATAGCCCAGTGTCGCGGATGCAGTGGGGGGCGCCGCGGCCTCGTCCTCTGCCTTTTCAAAATGGCCATTCCTTCCCGTGCAGATGGCAGGGCGGCCGAGCAGGGCGGCAGTCCGGGGCTGGGGCTTGGTGGCCTGACCCGGCCCGCGCCCCGGCCCGGCCCTCCGCCCGGACGCGCGCCTCCTGATTTATGAGGCCTGCTACATTCGCATTAGACATCGCACCTTTCTCCGGCAGGACCCAGCAAGCCACCCGCTCAGCGACAGCAAGGCGACTGGCAAGCAGTCCCGGGCGGCCGCGGGAGCGCGGGCTGTGATCCGGTGCCCCGGGGCGCCGGGCGGGGACGCGGGGCAGGGCGGCTGCGGCGATACGGCCCCGAGGCCC
>NC_043705.1:145655621-145657327 GCF_006229205.1 Suricata suricatta
GGGGACAAAGTGACTTTTCATTTTGCTCAGGTCCTGCCCGCGGCCCTCGGACCGGGACGGCCTCTGTGCGAGGTCTGCTCCCGGCCTAGTGGGTGCAGCTCAGGGTCCTCAGGTCGCCGAGAAGATCGCTGTGGCACCTGCCCCGGGTTCTGCTTCGGCTTTTAACAGGACCCAGGGGCACACAGCCCGGAAACCTGGCACCTCCAGGCCTGAGACCCGCCGCCCCACGCCCGCCCGTTGTGCTGGCTGCGCTTCCTTCTTGAAATGACCTCTGTGGAGTGCCTGTAAATCTATCCCTCCGGCCACAGGGGGATTCTGTTAAAGCTTTCTTTTTTGTCAGGAGTAAGAGAGTGTTCATCTTTAACTAGACCACATAGAAATTATGATTCAACAGCAGTGTGTATTTAATTAGAGTAATCTCACTTGAATTTAATTACCTAATGAATTATTTGTTTAAAAGGTAGAACGTCTTGTTTGCCAAGTGCGGTGCAGGCTTCTGATAAGAACTTGTGTTATAAGGACATTACAGTTGAAAAGCAGTCATGTGTTCAGGTTTATATTTTAACTCCTTGAGTGTGTAACTGTTAACCGTTAGTGTTAACAAACACTCTGGCGTGTAAGGGTGCTGTGAGGGCACGCCAGAACCCTGTTCTGTGCACACCTCCTTTTGGAAATTAGCATCCTCTGCTTTGCCGCCTAAGCCTATTTTTAAACTCCCTGCATTTTGCTTTCAGTGACAGTTTCCTTTTTTTTCTTGTGCAGGATGACAGCTGTCTATTAGAGGACTTGCTTCATGATCAGGACTGGCAGTGAAGTGGCACGTCCTCCAGGACACCCCCGCCCGGCTGCTCTGTGTCCCCGAGGCAGCCACGCTAGTGTGGGGAGACTTTCTGGGCTCATCAAACCTGATGAGAAGGGAAGCTACCAAGGCCCAGACTTTGACCTTAACCTTCATTCCTAAACCGCGGGAGAATTTCCTCGCCTCTCGGTCGCTGTGCTGGAAGTCTAACACGATGTGTGTATTTTCTGTGGTTAAGTGGATGCAGAAGGCGCCTGCTTCTTCTCTTCCTCTCTCCTGCGTGATGGGCAGGATCGTCCACCCTGGCACGATGGAATTTCAGCAGGGAAGCGGGAGCATAGGGTGCGGGAGGCCGCAGGAATGCCTCGCCCTCTCGCTGAAGAGAGACCAGGAAATAGGAATGCCTGAAATCCGCTGGGTTGAATACCTCTGTCACTTTCATAAATATTTCATTAATCAAATAATTTACTTTAATTGCAGGTTTGGGCACTGTTATCACATAAATATTAAACAGTATTAATACAGTGTCCGGCTAAAGTAGGAATGAGCTTATAAGAAAAGCACAACAGGCAGATACGAATTCTTAATTTATTGTTTCTTTCCAGAATCCTTGATGTTTTATAACTTTGCACTTTGCAGCTGGGTGTCCTAACAGACAATAGTGGTTAAATTATAATATAAATCTGGGGTGCCTGGGGGACTCAGTCCTTTAAGCACCTGACTCCGGTTAGAATCTCACAGTTGGTGCAGCTGCTCTGGAAACCAGTGTGGAGGTTCCTCAAAAAACTCTCGATAGAACTCCCTTATGACCCAGCAATAGCATTGCTGGGGATTTACCCAAGAGAGACAGAAATGCTGATGCATAGGAGCACATGTACCCCAATGTTCATAGCAGCAATGTCAACAA
>NC_043705.1:145657427-145696858 GCF_006229205.1 Suricata suricatta
AGTAAGCCAGGCAGAGAAGGACAGAAACCATATGTTTGCACTCATAGGTCTAGCAGGAAAACAAGAGAGACCTAATGGAGAACCAGGGGGAACGGAGGAGGGAGAGAGAGTTGGGGAGAGAGAGGGATGCAGAACTTGAGAGACTATTGAAAGCTGAGAATGAACTGAGGGTTGGGGGGGAGGGGGTAGGGGGGAAAAGAGGTGGTGGTGATGGTGGAGGGCACTTAAGGGGAAGAGCACTGGGTGATGTATGGAAAACAATTTGACAATAAAATATTATGGAGAAAAAGAAAAAAGAATCTCACAGTTTGTGAGTTCAAGCCCCTTGTCAGGCTCTGTGCTGACAGCTCAGAGCCTGGAGCCTGCTTCAGAATCTGTGTCTCCCTCTCTCTCTCTGCCCCTCCCCTGCTCACACTCTGTCTCTCAGTGTCTCTCCGAAATAAATAAGCCTTGGAAAAAATTAGAAAAGAATTATAATATAAACAATCACGTTCAATTATGGCTACAGGAAATACCTTTCTCCCAAAGAGTCAGATCTACATGAATACGCCTTTTAAACTTACTTAGGAATTTACTTCACATATTCTTCCAAATAACAACTGACAGTAAGAACCAGAAAGGACATGAGATAATGGCTGAGGAATGGTAATACATTTCTCAGATCTGAGCAAATCCAAAGATGATTTGCCTGTAAAACCCTCAAAGGGAATGATATGTGTGGGAAGGAAAAAGGTGAAAACACTAAACGGCATGTTTATGTTCGACTCTTCAAGAACTGTTTGAAATTTAGACCGGACCGCACTCTACCTCCCGTCACTCCCTATCAGCCTTCAATCACTTATATTATCAAAGATTAAGGCCACCTACCAGAAACACCTTCTAAAAGTATCAGTTGACAAATACCCACCCACACAACGCAACACCCCAGGCAGAAAGTGTTGCACATTCAGGGTTTGGAAAAATGTGTGCACCCAAGGTCCCCTGAGGGATCTCAGCAGAACAAAAGTTCCCAACAGGGGACACCCCGGGAGTTCAGGGAAGATTTCTCAAGATGCTGAGCGTTCTTGGGATCCACCAGCATTTTCCGGGACCATTCTGCGATAACAAAATCCAGAGCACGAAATCGGTCTAAGGGGGGGAAACTGAAAACATCCGTAGACAGAGGGTCCCTGGTCTGCTCTTGCTCAGACCTCCCCTTCCACCTTAGTGGCACCACGGCTGTCCCCAGAGCGGCGCCAGGGGTGAAGGCCACAGCAGCGCCGTCTGTCCTGTGCGAGACAAACTAGAAGGATCGTGAGGCCTCCGGCCCCCAGTGTGGTGCCATCTTCAAGTGTGTGTGAATGTGGGAAGTGGGGACGGCATGTTAACAAGACACACTTCCCGAAGATACTTTGACCCAGAGAACGTGGCACCCCTGGGACCAAGAAGGAGGCCTGTCTGGGCAAAACCCCAGGGCCTGGAAGCGTCTTTTCTCCAACTTCTGAATTCTTGTAGGTGCCCTTTCTCCCCTTGCCCCCCATTCCAAAGCCCCTTCCGATGACGTCATGCTGAGGACAGCTGCCAGACCCATCTTCCACCCGCCCTCCAGTGGAAACCCACTGGCCCGCGGTCCCGTCTCCCGGGAGCGAGCCTGGTGATTGGCAGGCTAATCATAGCCCCTAATTGGACCTAGGGTGCTTGTTAACTGGCGGAGAGAGGTGAGCTCAATCTTTTGCACAGAGAATATTTACATTTTAATATGGGACCATCAGTGCCCTGGCCCAGAACTCCCAGGAGAGGGGAGCCCCGTGCTCTGAATGGGGGTGGGGGCTGGAGGCTTCGCTTCTTTGAAGGAAGGAAGGTTTAACACCCCTTTGGCCGCAGCTTCTTCCCTCTCGGATGCAGCCAGTGGCAGAACCAAGCTCAGAACAGGTCTTGACGGTCCTGCGCTTCTGTGTCAGCTCTCCGGACAGTGCAGACTGGGTGCTCTCAGCGAGGGAGAGGAACCCTCTCACGGTGCCAGAGGGAGTCCCCAGGTTTGGCTTCTCCGGAGGCCTCTCACTTTAAGTGCAGACCCCACCTCCCGCCTGTGTCCTCTCCTCCATGCTGGGGTCCCCGTGTCCAAATCCTCCGTGTAAGGGCGCCGGTCAGAAGAGACTCAAGGCCACCCTACTGGCCTCATAACCCAATCACATCTCTAAAGGTTCTATGTCCAAATACGGTCACACTCCGATGTATTGAGGGTACAGTGCATTTTAGGGGGCACAGCCCAGCCAGTCACACCATCCGTGGCCACCTGCCCACCGCGCCCCCCCCCCTCATCGTTCGACCCAAACGGCCTGCGGGTTCACTTGCTGAAGTTCCGTTCATGAGTGACACTGCAGTATAGCCCTCAGTCTGGGGACAGTGATCTCCTACGGAGCCGGAGATACCCCCTCTTCGATGTAAAGGAAGATGCGGGTTCTTTCATTAAAACCACACCAAAAAGATGAAGGGTTGAGCAGTGTATCATCCGTAAGTAATACTGTTTAGCATTGGTTATTGTCACAGGTTGGATCTGGCCACCCTGAGGCAGCTCATTCGACTCTAAAAGGCCTTTCAAATGTGTGCGGTTTGTTCGCTCTCTGGACAGGAAGGACTTTAGAGCTGCGGGACACCTGAGAGCATGACTTCTGTCCTGCACCCCGAGTGGGGTCTCCTGCTTCCCCGCACCTCGTCCCGGCAGCAGCAAGCCCGGTTGGGGGTGGGGAGGACCAGGCCTGGCCTCCGGCTCTGCGCACCAGAAGCACCCCCCCCCCCCGCCCCGTTCCTGGGTCTCAGAAAAGCGGAAGTGTGCACTGGCCAAGGCTGTGACGCAGCCACCTGCGTCCCACCGCTGCGGCTTCGTGTCCGTGACAGAAAGAGCAGCCATGGAAATGGAGACTCGGAGTCCGACCCTGTCCCCCCAGCGGCCGGGCCTCGCTGCCCGCAAGCATGTGATCGCTGTGGCGGTGAGAGGGTCGGTGCTCGTCTTCCTCGGCGGAGACCCGGTGACACTGTCTCCAGGGTGGAGTTCAGTGGTTTGTCTGAGGTCCCTTCGCAAGTGTGTGACAAACCCAGAATCAGAGCCTCGTCACACAGTTCAGCAGTCTGCATGCCGGGCCACGGGCAGACAGTTCGCGGGTCCCACGAGGGGCCCCTCCTTCCCACCGGCCCCCCTAGACCAGCGGGAATCCCTGCCGCCTGGCTCTCTGAGCACCAGCAACAGCTGCGGGAGCCCTGACCTCCCCGCCCTCCTTCTCTTCCCCTTGCCCTCTTCATCCACCTCTGTGTTCCCCTCACAAACGCTTGTGCAGGACCGCCCTAGAACGCCACCAAGTTCTAGTGCTGGGAGTGAGGCAAAGACAAAGCAGACAGTTGTCTAAATAAAAATCTGAAAGAGGCTCTGAGCTAAGTCAGACCGTCAGGCAAGACAGGTTCCAGCAGCTTCCTCTGACTGAAGGCCGAGGTAGGTGTGAAGGGGGCTGTGCTGCTCCAGTCCGCCTTCTGTCTCCACTGGTGATGCCAGGCCCGCAGGCCTTGCCTCTGCGTAGACTCGACGACCAGGCAGTATAAGGGTGGGGGGAGGGAGCTGCAGGCGCCCGGCGGCCCTGCCCCCTCCCTCTCCAGCCCCACCCCCCAAGAGACCCTCCTCACCTGGGCAGCAGCAGGAGTGAACGGTGGGGGGCTGCAGCACCCAGACTCAGACCACCATGTTTCCCAGCAGCCTCTCTGCCTCTGGAGGCCCCCAAAGTTTTACTCTTTCCATCTCTGGGCCGCTGCTCTTCCCACCCTGTGACCTTCCAGCTAGCCCTTGACAGTGCTCTATGGGGGCAAGAGACAGACACTTATTGTCGCCAGGCCTGGGGGTTAGAAGCCAGGATGGAGGTGAAGGCAGGGGGTGGGGGTAGGGGATGGACGTGTGGGGGGCGGGGATGGAGGGATGCAGGTGTCAGCAGAGGGGGCGTTGAGGGGTGGGGACGGAGGTGTCCACAGGGGAGGGAGGCGGGTTCCTGTGGAGGTGGAGGGGGAATCTGCCACAGACTTTCCCGCCCACCTCCAGGGGTTTCTGGGGGTCACCCCAGTCTCTGCCTCCACATTCATCCCACCTCCTCCCTGTGCGGGGGTCTGTGTCCATGCCCCCTTTCTTCACAAGGACATTGTTAGATCGGGTCAGGCCCCACATAGGCCAGTAGGACCTCATCTGAATAATCACACCACAAGACCCCGTTTCCACGTGGGTCACGTTCTGAGCCGGCCCGCGTTAAGACTCTGGTGTGCCTCTGGCGGGCACGGTCCAGCCCGCAGCACTGCCTGGCTGGAGTTCCTTCATACAGCCGTTTCTGTCCACACAGCCGTGTGGTTCTGGCCCATGTGCGGGGCCGCATGCGAGGGGCCTTGATTTTAGGGATCAAAGGAGGGAGTGGTTCAGTCAAGCTCCTGAAGAGGGGGCACAATGGCCTGTCGCTTGAACCAGACTCTGGAAGGTGACGTGCACCAGAGAGGTCAGGAGTATGAGCAAAGGTGTCCCTGCACCGGCATTGGCATGAGGGGCCCAGTGCATGCTGGGAAGGCCCGCGTCTTCAGGGACGCAGAGCCCCGCACAGAGCACGCTGCACTGGGGTCCAGAGCAGAGAGGTGGGGCTTGATCTCCAGGCCATGAGGTCCCATCACAGGTGTCTGAGGAGGGCGAGACAGAGCAGGTGCGTCCCTCCATGGAGTGTCAGGGCTGCTGCACTAGATCAGGACGGTAGAGGTGACCTGGTGGGGGGTCAGGGGGGCACCCTACATCTCCGGTGCTCCGGGCACCTGAGGACGAGGCCAGCCTCCCACCACCCTGCTGTCCCTGGGGACTGTGCTCAGGAGCACAGGGGCGGGACGAGGGGGCCAGCGTGCGGGCACCAGGCAGAAGGCTGGCTTCCCCCCTCTCACATCTTGTGCCTCCAGATCATGTTCTGCTTGAGCACAGGGCTCTGTGTCTGACGGTGAACCTGAAGGACCACAGAAGTCCCTGACTCCCAGGGTTCTGATTCGATGAGGTTCAGAGCGTCTGATGCTGCATAAACCTCCAGTCGTTTATGACACGTGGCCTATTAACTCACCCTTGTGGGTCGGATTCAGCGGCTTTTCTAGCCGTGTTCAGAATGTAGTGGCCCATCCCTGTGGCAGAGTGGCCGAGTGTTCGCTTGACTTTTTATCATGTATAAAATGTTCAATTAAACAGAAATCTGGAATGACACACTGGAAGAGAGAAGGCTGTCAGATGAAGCAGTTGCTGTGATTAGTATTAATACAGATGAAAATAATCTACTTGCGAGCCATCCTTTGGCATCGACACATTCAGGCCAGAACACAGAGTCCGAGTTAAGAGTTTCGCCAGAACACAGAGGCCGAGTTAAGAGTTTCATCATGACGAAGACAAAACGGTGGGCTTACAGTGGGGAGCCGGGCCGGTGTGGTGGCAGGAGTTCCCCCTTGAGGGCCAAGAAGGAACAGTCCGCTGTCACAGCAGGAATGGCACTCCTGCCCGATGGCTGTCTTGTGACCTCCGCAGTGCATGGTGTCGGCCCGATGTGCCCCTCGGCACCCTCACTTGGCAGGGCAGTGAGCTCTGTCTGCCTCAAGGTTCACCAGGTTCTGTGTGTTCAGCAAAAGGCGACGGTCCTGCGGCCACCACACCACCAGCCCTGTCCCTGAGGACCCGCCTGTCCCTGAAAACCCACCTGTCCGTGCATGGAGAGCTGGGTGACTGCGCCGAGACAGAAGCATCTGCTTGTCATCACCCGGTCTGCCTTGTGCTGGCGCAGGGCGTGGTCGTCACGAGCCGAGGTCCAGCGCTGGGTCCTGCCTGGCTCTCTGAAACTTGGGCCCTGCATCCTGGGTGACCTGCTTTCTTCTGTCATCAAGCCAACTATCTGAGGAGAAACCACCTCTTCGAACCTCACCCCACCTGAAATGCAAATCCGCCTTCGAGAAGAAACAGGGAGGCCCACCCGCCAGTCTGTGCCCTCGGAGCCCGTCTCGCGCCGGGCCCACTGCCGCTCTCCTGGGCGCTCACCGTCCGCCTCCACGTGGGCCCCCCTCCTCCTCCTGTCACGTCTGTCTTGGGGAAGTCCCTCGGGTGCAGGCTCCGCTCTCGCCAGCTCGGGCCTTCTCTCGTCAGCCTGGATTGTCCCTAGGCCTCCGGGGTCATTGAGTCCCCCCTTCTTTTATTCCAGGTGCCCAGAGTCATTTCGCCCCAGACTTGCCTCCATTTCCCTCCCCTCCCAGACATCCTTGACTGTAGGGCGAAGAGGTCCGTCTCCACAGCACATCAGACATCAGCCTTCATGGGTGAAACGTCCCCACTAGAGGGGGAGCGGGCTGAGCACCCATGGTCCACGCTCCTCGCCGTCTGGAAAGGTCTGCGCTAACGCAGATTTTCCATTAGAAGAGAGCATGCTCTCTGTGAAATATTGGATCTGGCCTTGATCTGGGTTCACTGTGTGTTAACTCCCATTGCCTCTACCTTCCAACCCACAGTCCAAGCCCAGAACTGTCTCCCCATCCAGCCCATCCTACATTCCTGGTGCTCAAAATCAAGTGGAAAGCCTATCAATTATCCTAGAACTCTAAAACTTGACAATCCCTTGGAAAGCATCATAAAATGCGTGGACCTTGCCTAGAAATATTTTGATTCATTAGGTGCAGGGCTGTGTCCAATTTATGAATTGTAGTAAGCACGGACGTGACTGGGACTTAGTTGATTGAAAAAACACATTTCATGAAAACGAGTCCTAGATCTACACCCAGTTTGACCCTTCAGACCCAACACACTTCACTGCGTTCTCCTGCAGACCCCCAGCTGGACGAATGCCTCACCCTGGCGCCCACGTCACTGACTCCGCCCCCTACAAGCGCCTCTGTGTCTCTGTTCCCTCCGCCTCCGTCTTCTTTGCCCACCTGCTAACCTCCCTCCTCTCGTGGGCTCTGGCCCGCCCGTCACCCCCGTGTCAGCATCCTTGCGTTCTTTCCCGTGGGCCCTCGAATCTGTATCTGATCCAAATCTGACCCATGAGCTACAGACCCAAATGCTCATCTGCATTTCACACACAACCCGCACAACCCGCAGACGCACCTGCTCTCCCCAGGTCCCCGTGGTCCCCGTGGAGGGTGTGGAGCCATTGGGCATGAAGTAGCCGGAACCCACACCGCCAGCTTCTGCCTCCTTCCGTTGTCCAGCCTCCGTCTGCTGGTGATGGCGTGTGGAGGGCCCGAGAGGCTCCTGCAGTGGTGGCCCTGGATGCAGGGGTGAGTGGAGAGCAGAGAAGGCGCGTGTGGCCCTGCCCTCCCGGGGGCGTCGGCAGTGTGTGACCTTGCAGAGCTCCCCCCATGCCTCTCTTCCTCCATCCCACGGCCTGGGCTCCAGCTCAGGGGCCCTCAGCGCCTCGCCGGCTCCCTGCTTTATTTTCTACACACTGGGCCCTGGGTTAAGAACTCTTCTACTTTGGTGTCTTCGATGTTGTCAACAGACTGATTATTGTCACAGTTGCCTAAAAGCTCTCCCTGCCTTTGTCTTCCATTCTGTGGCAGGTGACCTTTCTACAGGACAAACTGACCATGTGACCCTCATCGGCTGGCGGTCCAGGGTGGCCCCATGCCCTTCACGCTGTGCCGGGCGGACCGGCTTCCCAGCAGCTCCGGTTCCCGCTCGGACCAGCCGCAGCCTCGCTCGGAAGCCCTGCTTTTCCAGTGTCCGGTCCTCACGGGCGCTGGCGACGCCTGCTCCCAGCTCCTCGCGCCCCCCTTTGCCCAGAAGACCCGCCACACTCTATTACTATTACGGATGTTAATGGATTTTTACTTTTCCGCGACAAAAGTAATACATATATATTCTTGTCATTAAAAATTTCAAATAAAATTTAAATCTCCCTTGACGTACCGCCTCAGACCTCACTCTGCCCAGGATCTAGTCTATTCCCAGAAGCAACCGCGAGGCGGTTCTCGGGCTTCTCTCCTCCCTTCCCTTTCTGTGCACTCGCATATGTGGCCCTGCACCCTCCCGGGCAGAGGTGTGCACACACGCACGTGAGTGTGCGTAGCTGTGTGTGTGTCTGCACACGTGACCCCCCACCCCCCCAGACCGTCTGCCACTCCCTTCCCTTAATGCCACTTTGCCTATGTTTTCACGTCAGTACATGAATATCCTGTTTTAAAAACAGTTGCTTAGGATCCCGAGCATGTGTGCGCTATATGTTGTTTAATTATCTCTCAATTAAAGGGCATTTCAGGGGGTTGTAATCAGTTGTGAGGCCCCGTGGTACAGCGGGGGCAGGCTTGGCCATCCATCTCGGCGTCCCCGGTGAGTGAGGGCCTCTCCAGACCGGGGCCACTGGTGCGTCTCTCTGTTGAGGACGGGGCGTGTGTCTCGTCCATGGCTATGAGGGGACTCGGCCGCCCCGGAGGACGCACGGAGGCCGTGTGTCCCAGGGATGGCGAAAGGGGACTCCTGGTGTGGAAGCCGCAGGCCCTGGCGAGGTGGGCGTGTCCACCGCCCCCTTTGCAGAATTTGTTTGCTCTTGCAGGTGGCTGTCTCACTCTTGGGACGGGACAGGCAGAAGTGTGAAGGGTGCTGGAGACAGGGCATCTGAGCAGCTGACACCCCACGGGGCGAAGGGGTCAGGTGGGGTGCCCTTGCAGGCAGGCCCTGGGGCCAGCCCCCCGGGGCCATGGGCAGACCCCGAGGCACACTGGGCCCGACCTCGGGAGCGGTGACCTGGGGTGCACTGATTCGCCCTGAGCCCTGGAGGCTGTGAGTGCTGCACAGGGCCAGCAGCCGGCGACCGGTGCCCCTGGGGGTGCTCTGCGTGGGGGGTCCCACAGCAGGGGCAGCGCCGGGACCTGGAGGGCGCAGGGTGTCTGGCAGATGCGCACGCCCTGCGTCCCGTCCCTGCAGTGCGCCGTGCCTGCCGCGCGGTGGGTGCGCCTGAGTCCCCGCGGACGGAGCCACCGGGCCGGCGACTGTCGGGGTGAGTCAGTGACCAGCACGTGGTTTCCGGAAGATCCTGTTCCTTGTGATTCGTTTCGAACGCAGGCGACGTCTCTTCAAGCCTCATTCCAGCGTGGCCGTTACTCACGGATCTTGCTGGGGCTGCTGTCTAAGCTGCAAATGCCAGAACTCGCCTCGAACTTCTACCCCATTCTTTCTCTGCTCCGGTTTCGCGGCGTGAAAATCCGCCGGCCTTGTGCGTGCTCTCACACGAGTGGTGTGCTCCTGTCTCCGGCCCTGGAGTCCGCTGCTGAGGGCTGGGTTTTGACGGCAAATTCACAAAAGTCGCTTCCACCTTTGTTTTCAGGACAGGTGTCCTCTACACCTGTCTACACCTGCTGAGTGACCAGAGGTGGGGAAGGGGGGGTGGGAAGGAATTAATGACCTCAATAACCCAGGGCCATACCTTCGAAAGGTCAGTTTGGGGGCACGGGGGTATTACATCCATACAGATGACTTTAGAAAATGTAGTTATGGTGCAGTTGTGTTCTGCGTTTGCTTGATGACATCACCCACCATCCGGGACACTGGGAGGGCTGGGGACAGAGCAGTAAGCTGGTGAGTGAGGAGGAGAAGCGACGGCCCGCGGGACCCCCGCCCCCACCGAGCCAGCCGGTGAGCATGGCTGGACGCCCACACTCACCTGTGTCCTGCCCAGTCTCTCGGTCCAGGCCAACCCCCCCGGGGTCCCTGCCTTGGCACTGACGTGACACGGTCATCTGAGCCCACCAGCACCCCGGAAGTTAGACCACGGGAGATTCAGGGACATCATGGGACCCACAGCTCCACACGGAGGCCCTGAAGAAGGCCAGCCGCTTGTCACTTTAACCCAAGCTTCTCTGCGGTTGGATGTTAGTCTCGTGAACCTTTATTTGGGGATTCATGGAATGTTCTGGTGCTTTTCTCTCACATTCGGTAGTTACCTAATAGTTTTATTTTCTTTGTTCATTGCTCATTGTTGAGAAACAACAAAGTGAGAAGATGATGCGGGCTCCGTTTGGAGCTCTTCGTTGGGGAGGATCAGCGCTTGGAGTGCGGTGAGGACTCTTGGCCGCGTCCAGGGGCAGCGACCATCAACTGCGAATTCTGGAGATCAGGTGGTGCGTCCTGACCACGCCGGAAACCCAGGTGGAAACCTTGGACTCAGCTGGTCATTAGACAGACACCAGGGGCTGCCTAGAACCCTGGAGATAACGTGAAGAGTGATTTTTTAAATTACCTCTATGTGTGTTGAAAACGTAAAACCGCCGTGACTTCCGACCCGATGCCTGGCCCCAGTCCCACACGTGAGGCGTCCGGGGCAGGCGCAGGGTTCTCCGTAACAGACTGAAGGACTCTGCTGCACAAACGTTTATTAGGCGGCGACCACGGGCCAGACGTGGGGCTGGGCGAGGGAGTCCGCGTCCGGGAGAGTCACAGGCTGGACCACGAGGCTGGAACTGGCCGTGGGCCCCGTCTGTGCCCGGAGACGAGATCCGGCCTGTCCGGTGTTGTGCACGGCGCTACCCCGGGGACTCCCCGGAGAGGGCCTCAGAGAAACGGCGGCTCCGTGAGTGCGAGCAAGGCCACTGGTCCTCCTGCGGGTCCCGGGCCGCCTGGTGGGGACCGCCAGGGCCTGGGCCCCACTCGGCCTCCGCCAGACGGAAGGAAGCGGCTCCCTCACGCTCCGTCCTCACCACAGGGACCGTGACGCCCGGAAACACCTCGGGAGGGGCCCCGGCGGCCGAGCACTGTGATCACACCCCACCCGGGGCAGCGTCAGAGCCCGATGCTCTCAGGGCTCCGGAGGCCGACGCTGAGGTGCCACAGGGACACGCCCTCTGAGGGCTCCCAGCTGTCATGGCTCCGGGTTCTCCTGGCTACCCACCCACGGCCGCCACTGTCACCTGGCCTCCCTCTGTGTGTGTGGCTCTCCTCCTGCGGATTTTGTAGGTGCACTTGTCCCTGGGTTTGGAGGCCGTCCAGATGGTCCAGAAGGACCGCCTCCTGTCAAGGCCCTTGAGTCCGTCGCATCTGCAAACACCTTCCCTCCAAACAAGGCCACAGTCGCAGCTTCGGGTGACTGTGAGGTGGATACAACCTCAGTCCATGACAGGGCCTCACACCTGCTTCTTCCAGGTGGTGGTGGAGGGGTTCCAGGACAAACCCAGCGGGACGGCCCATGTGGGCAGGAGGCTCAGCCCCGTGGGGACCCGTGCAGACCACAGCTGGGGCCATCCTGGAGGACCCACACGTAGCCTGGGTTTCTGCACGATGACATGAACACAGTCTAACATGGGCCTTAGAAACGCAGCAGTGGGGGCATCTGGGGGCTCAGTCGGCTAAGCCTCCAACCTCGGCTCAGGTCATGATCGCAGGTTCGTGGGTTCGAGCCCCGTGTCGGGCTCTGTGCTGACAGCTAGGAGCCTGGCACTGCTTCAGTCTTTGTGTCTCCCTCTCTCTGCCCCTCCCCAGTTCATGCTCTGTCTCTCTCTGTTTCTCAAAAATAAATACACATTTATAAAGCTTGCCCCCGGCAAGCACCACGAGACGGGCCCCACGGCATCCTGAGCGCCATGTGCGTGGGTGCCTCTCCCCTCCATCTTTTCCTGTGGTGTCACTGCCTCCCACACTGGCACTTCCTCCGGGGTCCCCACATCTGCCAGTCTTACCAAGGTCCTGCGGGAACGCTGTGTTTTCGGTCCTCACATACCAGCCACGATTTTGTGGGGCTGAATTGTATCTCTTCCTTCCCAGATTCAACATGAATGTGTTTTCTCCTTGTGCGTCACCCAGACTCCACCGCTCCGACCCCTGGAGCAGGAGGCCAGCACCTGAGAGCCGGTGCCAGGGGCACCCGAGTCACAGGTGCCCAATGTACAGAGGGCGGAACCCCCAAACTTGAACGTCCTCTCACCGGGGATGGGAAGGAGGCGGGGCCTTCCCAGCCGCCTCAGTTGGACGAATGGGTGAAGCTGTGGGGTGTGGGCACCATGGAGCACGACTGGGCAGTAAAAAAGTAGGAGATCCTGCCGTCTGCAGCGAAGTGGATGCCTAGAGCATCAGGCCGTTTGGCAGAAGGAATGCGTTGTCCGGAGCAGCTTGGCCTCCCAGGCTTGGCCGCGGGGCGGGACATATCCTGCCCGAGGAGGACCTCAGGTCTGCGCACAGCCTTCCAGCCTCTGCCTCGGGGAACAGGGTGGGTGGCTCCTCCTCCCCACGGAGGCTGGATGTGCCGTGCAGCCTCTGGAGCAGGGAGGTGTGAGCGGAGGAGCAGGTGTCTCCCCTAGAGGGTCCTTAGGGGCCGGTGCTGGGCTGAAGTCTGCCAGCCTGGACAGCCCAGTGAGGACTGAGTAGAGGCCTGTGGTCTCCCTGAGGGACACGTGACACACACGTGGGGTCACCGCACGTCGGGCACTGCGGGTAGCCACTCACTCAGCACCATCTCTGGCTCATGACGCCAGTGCGCCTTCGCAAGGGGCTGTGCGGGCATCTGGGTGGCCAGGCCTGGCCTCCCCTCACCTAACCCCTTGGGCACGGTGGCTGCCCCTTACGTGGCTTGCGCAGTTAAGCAAGATCTCGTTTTACGTGCCTGCCGCTCGCTTCTCAGGCGATAGAAGGAAGAGTGAGAATAGAGTGGAAACAGTTGGAAAGGGAACTGGGGGGGGTCTGACAGCGCATCCTCCCCGGTTTGGGTCTGTGAGGAGGATGTGCATGTGTGTGCGTGTGTGTGCGTGTGCGTGTGCCAGTGTGCGTGTGCGAATGTGTCCGTGTGCGCGTGTGAGCATATGCGTGTGTGCATGTGCAAATACGCCCGTGCGTGTGCCAGTGTGTATGCACACGTGTGCGTGTGTGTGATATAAACGGATTCATTTCAAATAGGTTGAGAAGTATTTAAATGAATACAATCATGAGTATGTTTGAAAAATAATAATTACCTACAACTTACCCTTAAGACATTGATGCATTTGCTTATTGTAGGAGGTGTCCTGCGCGAGGGCTGTGGCAACAACGGTCCCCAAGTACCGGCCGTCACCATGCGGCCGTCCACCCCGGTCACCTCGCCCACACGCTGCGCACGCCAATGCATGGAATTCCGCTCACTGCCATTAGCTTTGTCGTCCCTTCGTTTTCTTTCCAAATGAGCCTCCTGATGTGAAGATGCATTTTTGATGTTAGAGAAAAAAAAAAACAAAGAAAAATCCTGAGGAATCATGCTTCGGGCCAACGTATATAGTATTTTATATATTTCTTCTAGCAGAAGACATAGGATGGGCAACAAAACCCAGCCACCTCTAGCAGAATCCTAGATTTGGGGAAACAACAGATTTTTTGGATGTTTGGCTCTTTGAGCTGGACTTTGCAATGATGCAGTTTTATGAATTCTGACATGATATCTGTTTCCAAATATGGGGGAGCTGAAGAGGTGTGGTGGAGTCACAGACGGGGGGCTACGGGCTCCCCTCTGACAAGGGGCTCGTGCCCCGGTGGGATGTGCTGGGTGATTCCTCACTCATGTATTTATTTTGCAAATTGGCACTTCATGGAAAGAGCCTAAATGTCCATCACCTGATGAGTGGATCAAGAAGATGTGGTATATACACAATGGAGTATTACATGGCAATGAGAGGGAATGAAATATGGCCATTTGTAGGAAAGTAGATGGACCTCGAGGGAGTCATGCTAAGTGAAATAAGTCAGGCGGAGAAGGACAGATACCATATGTTTGCACTCATAGGTCTAACAGGAGAAACTTAACAGAGGACCATGGGGAGGGGAAGGGGGAAAAAGAGTTGGGGAGAGGAAAGGAGGCAAATCATGAGAGACTCTTGAATACTGAGAACAAACTGAGGGCTGAAGGGGGAGGGGGAAAAGGGAAGGGGTTGATGGTCATGGAGCGGGGCACCAACTTGGAAATAAACTATAAATAAAATAAATAAATAAATAAATAAAATGCATATAGTAGAAACAAAAAGAAAAGAAAATTGGCACTTTTCCTCCAAAGGTGGTTAAATAGGGGAAAAAGTCTAATCACTTTGCTAGTGATTTAGATTTTGGTGGCTTTCTAAAAATAACAGGCAGTGGCTGAGTCAGCATGAGAGTCCCTGCGTGAGATTGAGGGTCACCCTTTCGTTTTCTCCGATGATGGGTCTGGGGGGGTGTTTACTCTCCGTGGGGAGCGGAGGCTGGGGGCCGAGGCGCAGGGCGCGGGCTGACAGCGGGAGAGCGGGAGGTCTGACAGGGGAGAGCGCGCCCCTCTGCGTGGAGCCACACTCCTTCCTGACACCTGTCTGGGGAGGCGAGGCCCTGGCAAGACAGGCGATGCCTCGGGCAGGATGTCAGTTGGGCATCCTCTCCCCTTCAATTACCCGGCAGCCGATAAAAAATAAAATAAGGTTTAAAATCTGACACGATTCACTAAGTCAGTCATCACAAGTTTGCATAGGATTCAATTTTGCAGCCCTTGCCCTGCCCCCAGCGCCCCACTCCTGCTGGGGCGAATTTGGGAAGCCACCAGGGAGGACTCAGACCTGCCCGGCTGGAGGGACAGACAGACAGGACCCACGGGGAGGGAGCTTCTGTGCTCGGCCTCCCAGACCCTCCATGCGCGGCTGGCTGAAGGGGGCGGGGCTTCTCAATGCCCATCAAGCCCCTCGTTGGGCTGTGCCTTCAGTTTGTGGCCTCTGGCGTCACTTTCAGTGGACGAGTGTCAGGCTCTGTGCGGTCTCTCAGAACCAGAGACTTTCCATGGGACACAGTGCGGAGCCATCCCAGCAAGAGTCCCCCGGGGCGATCCACACATTAAGCCAATAGCCAATTAATTTATTCAGCTCAGAATGCACGTAAGCGCTTCCCTGATGGCTCTGAAAGACTAAGTGCCTCCCTGGGCGCCGTTCACTGTTCCAAATGCCCATTTTCTGCAGGACACAAGGATGGACTAAATGAATTACTGCCATTGATTTTTTTCCTTGGGGTGAAAAGAACGTAGGCATATGTAAGACACTGTAGAAAATTAGAAAGAGAGGAATAACCTGTGATCATGGAAGGTTCTGTTGGACGGAGTGTTCTGGAGTCACAGCAGGAAGCGGGCTGGGGAGGGCTGTCTGGACCGACATACGGGGTGCAAGGTCTCTGCACGCCAGGCTGCGATTGGTCAAGTGCTTCTCTAACTGGCCAGCCAGTGACCCGGGTGACCCGGGGGCTCCCTCCCTCAAGGGGTTGCCTCCCTGGCGTCCGGTCTTCAGGGTAAGAAGTGGCCCCCAGTCCGAAGAAGCAGACCTCACCCAGTGGGCGTGCTCTCCGTCCGAGGCCGGCTGCGCTGACGGGCCCCTCTCGCATCTCGATGACGTCCAGGGACTTCAGAGCTCCGCTGGAAACTCCAACACAGACTGCGTTAGCCTGACAGACACTTAGCAGAACGCACCACTTGCTTGGTATCACTGGAAACGGTTTCGTGCTCATTTCCTCCGGCATCGGGACTGTGTGTTATTATCGTGTGATCGTTATCAGTGCATCACTCTCCTGGAGATGTTCTGCCTCGTTTCCCTAGTCCTGCCCACAGGGGGAGGGATCCGGGGTGGGGTCAGCGTAGCAGGTGCCGGAGGCCACGTCCTTCCTGAGCTGAGAGGTTGCCCTGCAGGCGCAGCGGTGCGCGGTCAGGCTGGGCCTCCAGCCCTCGTACTTCCACTCTGCATTTTTATTTTTAATTGCAACTAAAATTGATAAACCCTGAGGTCAAGGATCTCTCAAAACTAAACCATCAGATTTGGCGTCCGGTGAGACAATGCACCATTTTAGCTTTTGGAGACCTGATGATTTCATCTTCCAATCAACTGTTGTATTTTTTAAACAACCTTTATAAAAATGCCTAGTAGGTGAGCATCACTTCACCTCCAGGTCGCTGGCGCACATTCTCCGCCCTTCGTGAGAGCTCATGCTTGTCCCGAAGGCAGTCCCGTGAGGCGGGAAGGGGCGCCGTGTGTCTCCACATTGTTTCCTGGGGGCGTGAGAAGGCAGGTGCCCCTCAGAAATGCGGGGTTCCGAGAACATGGCATAAAGAACAGCAGCTGTCATCCTGGGCGGGTGTGACAGTAGGGACACGGGAGTGTGGGTGGGCGGGGACCTCGCATCCCAGCAGGCAGGAAGCACCTGACGCAGGGCCGCCCATTTGGGTCTCTTCCCGCCACAGCAGAGTCCTGGACGCCGTGGGCAACGGTGTTCATGGAAGTGCTTTGATTCACGGACGTCAGACAGGTTTCTGGCCCGCTGCCCAGTGGAGAATGGTCTAATGCTGTTTGGAGAAATTTGATCTTAGAGTTGGTGACAAAGTGGCTAACAGGGAGATTCTGTTACTTTATGCACGAAGTGCTGCGAGCCGCGGGCATGGGGACACGAGACAGTGGCTGGCACGCGGCCTCATTTGTGGGCTTGGGGATCACTGCCCTCGTCTCCAGAGTTGGGGTTTGAGCTGCACGTGACTGCACTAGGGTCCTTGTCACACATGGTGAGGGACAACGGAGCCACCACATGCATGAGCGAGACCAGCCTGTCTGGTGTGCCCTGGCTTCCTGGGTTCTCACGCTCAAGTCTTGAGTCCTGGCCCTCCGGGAAGACCGGGCTGTTGTGGCAGCCCTGGCCCCGCGAGTGCGGACAACGTTCTTAACATTTTCCCGAAGGAGGTTTTTTTGGTTGGTTGTTTGCAAACTAATGTTTATGAGATAATTAGTCTCTTACATTCCACAAACTAGTGTCACTTACACAGAACTCGGGCTTCGGGCCTGAGGGCGGGCGCTCGGCCCCAGCCCAAGGAGGCTTTGGGTCTCAGTGTAAGCACCTGTCAGAGGGAAAATGGGAGGGTAGGGGCAGGGGAGGGGTCTTTGTGGCCCCAGACAAACAGCTGGACGGTCTCCTTCCCGCCTCTCTGCCTGGCACGGGGGTGTCCGCGAGGGGGACTCTCCAGCGGCGGGGTGCAAATGCAGACCCAGCAGCCCAGGGAGGACCCAGAGCAGGCAACGAGCCCGCGGTGTGGCCCGTGCTGAGACCCGTTGACCCGCCCCAGGTATCTGAGTCACTCCGCCTGGGGAGGCGTGGGCCGCGGAGGAGCCTCCTCCGTGTGCAAAGAGCCTGAGAACATTCTGTCTTCAAGGAAATGCTCTCCAGATTGCTCACCGTCCATTAAGGAGCCGGAGAGCGTTAAATAATTTCACCTGAATCTGAAGTGCCCGATGAGCAGGATAAAGGTTTGGCTTCGTGGGTCGCTGTTGAGAGACGCCTTTGATTTGTAGTGCTTGCTAATCTTTTCGTTTCCCTGAGCACAGGGCTTCTATTATAAATTAACAAGGGAAGGTAAGCGAAAGGTGGGTTTTAATTGCATATAATTACTCGGTGAGCCCAAGTATTTTACAATTGAGATAATTTGCCTGAAAGTGTTGGTATTTAGTGAATAGAATTTATGGTAATTCCCTGATTTTCCCCCAACGGCCTAGTGATCTTTGTAACAAGGAAGTAAAAGCAAAATAGGAATCCTGAACTGAAACAAAGCTGTACATAAAAGTGCTTAAAATGTATCTGTTTGTCTTTGTTTCGGGAGGAATCCAAAACAAAGTTAATCTGATCAACAAGGATCAATAGAAAAGTGAGGGAAGATTCGCGTTTCTTTGAAGCTGGTAGAGGCAAGGAAATAATCCTCGCAAACAATGGAGGCCTTTAATCCACAGGCTGCCGCACTGAGAGCCATTGTGAAGTGGGATTTGCTGGGTTTCAGGTTTTAATTTGAACTGTACAGGCAGGTGCGGCGCCGGCAGAGACTGGGCTGTCACACTCGCGGCCAGGAAAGTTCACTATTAATCCAGCCTCTGCGTCTGATACTCCAGAGTCCTCTTTTTCTGTCTGCTTTGTTTCGCACAGCTCCTGCGGACACGGCTCCTACCCGCGCTGCCCTCCTCTGGACGAGGTGTCCCTCACAGGTGCTCGCCTGACCCCGGGACATGGGTAAGAGGCACAGACGGAAGCAAGTGGGGGCAAGTCCAGTTTCAAGCCTGGAAAACAAAACTTTACTCAGTAACATTCTCATTAAGCCAGGAAAGGGTGTAGAAAAATTCTCAGAGCCACTGGGGCAGGAAAAGGCCTGTTTCTTTCTCACCAGCCGCCATCCAAGCTGGGGGACCCCCGGGGGGGGGCAGTCTCCCACCCCTCACACCCCGGAGACCCGTTCCCCGCCGGCCTCAGACACACAGTACCTTCTCGTTCTTGACCCGGGTGGACAGGTGACTAGCAGAGACCTCGGAGCCCACGGCGCGATCAGGGCACCATCACGAGGCGTGGGCGCTCTGTGCGGCCAGCGGGAGAAGTGTCAGAGGGGACGTGGCCACGTGCAAGTTCTCCCCAGTCCGGAGATACTTCCCTTCATTTGCAGTTAACGTGCAGGGAAGCCTCCGGAGAGTCAGGCTGAGCCGGGTCCTGGGCACGGAGGTGCCGGCAGGAGACTGCTCTCGGTTCAGAGCGCAGCAGGAACCGGGCACGATTCGGGGGGAGGGTGCGCTGCGGAGCCCCCGGCTCAGCTGACTCTCCTTGTTGGGGTGTCTCAGGGGCGGGGTCCGGGCACAGCCCGAGCCTGTGTGCAGTCACCCATGCCGGCGACCACGAAGGACCTTTGGGTGGAAAGCCACATGCGGAGGCTCCGAGCACCTGGGACTCGGAGGCAGCGTGAAGACCCGCCGCAGGCTCGGAGGCGGGGGCGGGGGGGACCAGCAGAGCAGGGGTGCAGGTCCTGGACGGCACAGGCTGCAGGGGCAAGGCTGAGCGGTTCACCCCCGTCCCGGGGGCTGTAAGGAGCTCCGAGCAGCCTGGCAGCAAAGTGATAACTGGACTGTGGTTCACGCACGGGAGGGCTGAGCAGGGAGCCGTTCTGATCGGGGAAGCTGGGGCCCCCTCTCAATTTTCCTCTTGGCCGTGCACACCTCTGTGAACTTGGGCACATGGGGTACACCTCCTTTGAATCACTACTTTATTTTAGAAGCAGAAACACAGACTAACCTTTTTCCCAGTTCTGAGGAATGAGGGAGATGCTGGGCCCTAGCTGGGGAGCAGAGGGGCCTCGGGCTGGTCCCTGAGCAGCAGGTCTTTTCTTGTCTGATTGCGTGTGCCGCGGGCGGGCCCTCGCAGCTCTGGGAAACGTCAGGGGGAGCACGGAGGCGGGCAAGTCTGACGTCAGGCGGATGGATGAAGTAGGATGCTGTCAACCACCAAGGTCGTCTTCTGTTTATTTTTTCTTGTTGTAACCTGGGAGGGTGCTGTTTTCTAAGCATGAATCTGCTCTGCGGGTGCCGGTCCGGGGGGCTCTACCTGGTGGGGCCTGGCCCCCAGGCAGCTCCTTCCTGTCCAGGGAGGCGGACCTTGAAGCAACCTGTCGGCCTGCCCTGCCCCCTTCATTGTGGCCCTGGGGGGTCGGCTCCGCAGCGGAGGGGAGGTGCACGATCTGGCTGACCGGGAGCTGTCTCAGGGCTGGGGGGCAGTCACAGGAGAGTGAGTCTTGACGGTGGACGTCAACGTGCTCTTTAAATAACACGTAAACAATGTCTTATGAATTCCTACCTCTGCAGAAGCAACGGAAAGCACTTAACACAGTTTTCCCCTTTTATTCTCACAGCACCTCGTGAGATGTTCAATGATCCTTGGTTTAAAGAGCAGGAGTCGGGGCGCCTGGGGGCTCAGTTGGCTGAGTGTCTGGCTTCAGCTCAGGTCGTGATCTCACAGTTCATGGGTTCGAGCCCCACATCAGGCTCTGTGCTGACAGCTCAGGCCTGGAACTGCTTCGATTCTGTGTTTCCCTCTCTCTCTGCCCCTCCCCCACTCATGCTGTCTCTCTCTCTCTCTCGCTCATAAATAAATAAACTTAAAAACAAATAAGTGCAGGGGTCTCACGGCTAACAAGTCGAGAAGCCAGGATGTAAACCCAGATGGACAGAGTCCAGTGTCCTGACTAACACGTCATGTCGACAGGGACCACTGAGATTATGCGGTGAGCGGCTGGCCGCGATCTGAGCCCCCCGGAGGTGGCCAGGACGCCTACGCTCCAAAACAGAAACGCAGGGCTCCTCACAGAGGTTTTGATAACCGGCATTTTACCTTAATGCTGATATTTATTGCCAGGCCTTTCTCGGAATCTGGCATTTGCCCAGGGGTCCTGGCTCTGTGGTCATTCCGAACTGCCTTCTCAGAAGGGTGCGGTGGCCACGTCGCCTGGAAGGCAGGTCTCCGTGGGCTTAGTCCCTGCTGTGGAGGGGACCCTGCCGGCCAGGTGCCGCGGCCCACGGCTGAGCGGGGCTCCCTGCGGGTCTGGTTTGGCCACGTGATTTTATATCGCCACCACGTACAACTCGCACTTGTCACCACAAACCAAGTGTCCGCGGTGCTGCTGCACCTTGTCAGCTCTCTCTTCGTGGGGTCTGCCTGCTCATCGGCCCCGGGGTCCCCTTGGGGACTCCCACCCCCCCGTTCGGGACATCAGCAGCGGTACCTTTCCAGTCTCCCGTGTCGCGAATGGAAGCTGGTGACGTGTTGCCCGTTTCTTCTGAGCCCCCGGAACCCACACGAGTCCCAGCTCCCCTGGCCGCCCTCGGGGCCCGGACTCTTCCCAGGACCCCAGTAGACTCCTCCCTCCCAGGCACCTCTGACTCATCAGGTCCCCGCCAGGTCCCCCCACGAGGCGGTGGGGCCTTCACAGCAGCGCCTCCCGGGGTTGATTTGAGGGGCCTGCGAATCGAAGCCGCACCTCCCGGTCCCCGTGTCATCATCCGATCTTTCATTAAACCTTTCTTTACAATTGTCCGGGCCACTTTACATTCTCATTTGAGGCTAATGAGACAGGGTTTGTCCTGTGATCTTCTTTAAATAGGACTTGCGCTGTGGGGCTGGCCACCACGGCTCACAGAGGCAGGCTTTCTCCCCTGGCCCCCAGGCCTGCCTTCCTGGGGCCCCAAGCCAGGTCCCGGGGTTCCCAGGGAGCCGTCCGTTTCTTAAGTTGTTTTTTAACTTTCCCCCTCACTCAACAGTTGAACATCTCTTCCTAGTTTGAAGTCTGTCCTTTCCGAAACCCATTGTTTCTGGATTCCCCGGAGGGGAATCCCCAAGGGGCTTAAAATATCAGACCCGATTGTGCGCTGGCTGCGATGCTGGCGGGACCCCATCGTCTTCCCAGGCCGCTTCCCGGATCGCAGGGCCAGCGCCCCACTGAACTGGGAAGTTATGCATTAGAATCTCCTGTAAGTCAGAATAATGGGCTGCTTTCTTGTACTCTTGTGAACACAGTAGTGGTCTTTTCCTGGATCGGGTGATGATCAACCAGAAAAGTGCATGAAAAGGGCCGCAGTTCACCACCCCCCAACTCTCTCTCCAGAGGCCGAAGCCCCTGCTAAACGGGCTGCAGGCCTTACAGAGTGCTCGGCTCTGCGCGTGGGCCTGGAACTCGCTGCGTGCTCCAGCCTGAGCCTGAGGACGCAGCGGCCGGGGCGTCTGTCCTCACAGGCGGGTCTGCTGGCAGTGATGCAGGGGCCGCGCCCCAACGGCCAGAGCAGCTCCACGCCTGGCTTCTGATGGAGCCTCCCGTCGGGGCTGCGGGAGCCCGTGGTGTGGGGCCGGACCCATTCCTTCTGCTCCGGGGGCACGTCTCAGACCTCCTGTCCCGTGCAAATGGAAGACTGTGTCCTTTCCCCCACACCCCGCACGCCTTGTGGATGCGGCCGGAATCCTCTGGAGGAGGCGGGCTGCTGACAGGGGCGCCATCCCTCGAATCTCCTCCCCAGTTCCGCCCACTGTGCCCCTTGCTCCCTGTTTTACCAAACCTCACGGAGTCCAGGTGGCGCCCTTACCCTGGGTCCTATGGTGCACAGAGTGCCCGTTTCCTTGTGCTGTTCCCTCTTTCCTCCACGGTGCTGTGTCCATGGAGAAGCCCAGGGACCTCACCTTAGCCACCATGGGCCTCAGGGCGGGCCCAGCAGAAGGACCACAGTTCCAGGGACTCAGACCGCTCTCTGCCCTGACGCGCCTGGGATTGTGTCATGGTTTTGTGGGCTCACTGTTGCTCTGCATTTACTAGAAATATGCCTTTTTGACTTGTTTTGTTTTAAATTTTAAAGACTTTTCCCTTTATTACAACCTCACCCTGTCATTGTTCAAGAAGCGGTAGGTTTAGCAAAGACAGAGGGTGTCAAGGGTCCACACCTGCTCAGTCGGTCCACAGGCCCACGGGTTGTGCACAGTCAGCCTTGGGGTCCGCGGAGGGAACAGCACGTGCTGTGCTGACCAAACGCGGCCCTCCTGGCGGCATTGCTCAGGAAATGCAGCCTGTGTGGATGCTGTCACCTGGAGGTTTTCTGGAACGTTCTGGGGTTGTTCACATAACCACTCAGTCTCCGTCCCCCCGCCCCCAACAACGGCATCTACATTTCCAGTCACATTACAGCCACTGGCACCGTACGCAGACCACGTGTGTGGTGGACAGGCCAGCACATCAGACGTGAGACTCCGTGGAAAACAGAACTCCGAGGACTCTGGTCCAAAAATTCTTAGGAATTGCAAGATGGTACAAGATTAGGGTAAACCATGCAGGAAGCCTCCCTAGGTTGGGATTGTGTGCAAATTCACGGGGACACATCCACGGTGCTGGTCATCCTCCAGGGCACAGCCTGCAGATCCGTCCCCTCCCGCAGACCCACGGCCAGCGGTTTCCTGCAGGACGGACCCCAGAGTCTCACAGCGCCCGCCGGCCTTTCCTGCGCCCCGACCAGACTCGGAAGCCTGGTCGCCCTGCCCCCGCTTGCGTACCCACCGGGAGACTAATCGCCAAATTCAGACTCGTGTTTCCATGATCTTCAACGCCCTGGGGACCACTCTGGGTGTATTTTGACAACTTCTTTGATTTTAATCGTGTGCCCAAGGAGACAGGCTGGCCGGACACGTAGATGGACAGGAATGTGGTGGGACTCCACCACGGGACCCGCCGGTCCAGCCGAGGCCCCCACAAACCCTCTGCTTGCTCTGCCCCTCTCTCTCCTCTGGTGAGGGGCCACGGACCCTGCTGCAGACGCTGGACTGGGGAGGACCTTCCACTCGAGAGCAGCGGATCCTGGCTACACGGGCACAAGGCGGCAGCGAGGTTTACTGGCCGCTGTCCCGGGGACGCCGGGACCCTCCTGGCACATAAGGAGCCAGCATTGCCGGGCGGCAGGCAGGCGGCCTCGGAAACCTCCGGGGGGCCTGGGCCTCCGGCAGGGTCCTCATGGCTGCCTCCCCCGCTGAGCTGCCTCTCCCGGGCCCTGGGCTTCATGCTGAGTCCTGACCTGTCGGGTCCGGATGAGAAGGAAGGGCACTGACACTGCAGGGAAGGCTGGCCCCGCGGCGGGCTCGAGGACGTGGCTGCTGTCACTCTGCCCGGGGGATGCCCGAGTGTCGGGGGGCCGGTGGGGGCCGGGAGGAAGGCGTGTTTGAAAAAGGAAGATGCTCTTTAAGGAGGACTAAACTTGGACCTGTTTAGATCAGACGTGCAAGCAGCACATGGCTTTGGAAATGTGAATGGAGGAGGAAATGCGAAGTAAAGAGGACCATCAAGAGGGAAAATTCCAGAAGGATGCTGGACCACAGATGATGAGACGGTGGCTGCATGCAGGGCAGTCCCCTGCCTGTGAGTTGGTGAGGCGCCAGCTGGGACTTGTTCTCCTGGGTTGCAGGCCCCGCCCCAGGCCTCACAGGCCCCGCCCTTCACCACCGTGGAGGTGGTGTCCCTCCGAGGGCGTTTTTCTAATGCCCGTTCCTGGGCTGGGTCATTTGCTCTGTTGTCTCAAGTATAATTCACTCCGATAACCAGATAAATACAAACAAATGAAATTTCGTAGCAGATTTTGTATAATTTGACGCATTTGATTTTGCCGGTGCGGGTTAATAACCCGCCCTCCGCGGTGCTTTGCAGAACTTGTGGGAGCGCCTCCAGGCCGACCCTTTGTTCCCGGGGGCCTCACACGCCCCTTAGCTGGCTTCCTCACCTCCTGGTCTCTGGCCTTGATCTCTGATATTTCACTAAGTGAGACGGTGACATAGTGATCCAGGCTCCGGACCATGCCACCAAGGAGAGGGGCGTTGGGGGCTGCTCTGAGGCTGGCATTTTGGGGCCCCTCTGGTCGGGACGTTGTGTGCAGCGTCGGGGCTGCAGAGAACCGTTGACCCCACACTTGGAATTCCTCCGGGCGGACTCCGGGGGCGGGGCCTCGGCGGCAGGGCCCAGATCGCGGTGGGTTTGCGGCAGACGGTGTCAGCAGCCAGGCAGCCGCGAGGAGATAATAATGACAAGGCAAAATAAAAAATGGTATTTATCATGGCTCCCGTGTCACCGACCTGTTATTTTTATTGTTCTTCAGAATAATGGGATTTATTAGGGCCATTTATCCTCAAGTCACATGGAAAATGCTACATATGAATAATGGACAGGCTTGAATCGCCGAAAAGCACCCAAACCTGAAAATAAGTTGCAGAACTCCTTTTCAAGGGAAGCTGTCTTTCAAACTTTAAAACGCTGCCCTTTGAAGAGAGCCCAGACCCGGCTGTGACGCAGCCCCATGGCAGAAGTGGAGAATAGAACAGCTCAATTTGGGAAAATGTGAAAATTACATGACATGGGTGAAACCCCAGACATGGGCTAAAATGAAAACAGCTGTGGACACAGAGCCTTGCCCAGACAGCGGAGGCCGTTCATCCCGGGGAGTCGGGGGCGGACCTGCCTGCCAAGTTGACCGCGTGCGGTGGGAAGGGGGCAGACCCGAGTCGTCGGTCCCTGGGAGGGACGCGGGTCACGGAAGCGTGAGGCGGCGCCGATCCCAGAGAGTGGACACCCAGTGTGGGCATCTGGGGAACCTTCCAGAAAATCTTTGCCCTAGTGAGAGAAACGGGGGTCTGAATAGTGCCGAATTCAAATGTCTCATCTGGGCTTCTGGGGACAGTGGGGAGCTCCGCCCAGGCCGTCACTGAAACCCACAGTGAGGCCGGTGTGCTGGTCCGAAGGAGCCCAAGGCCTCGAAACCCCGCGGGGACGGGGCAGGGGTCCCGCCGCCGTCGCCTGCACACCGTCTTCCAGGAGCAGGGGCTCCTCGTCAGGACAGGCGCGTCCTTCCCGTGCTGCCCTGGCTGGGGCCCGCCAGAGGACAAGTTCACAAAGAGGAGGCGAGGGCGGCCGGGCCCCTGGGGGACCCAGGAACGCGCAGACCCGGCCGTCTTGAGTTACGGCTCTGGGGGCTGCGTGGACACGTCCCAGTCCCGCAGATAAGCCTGAGGATGACGACGGTCCCCGTGGCAGGGACGGAGATGATTTAGTGGAGCCTCTCTGGATGACCCCGCGGGCCGGCCGAGTCTTCTCCGGGAGGGCCAGCTGCCTGTCAGCCCTCCTGGCGCAGCCACTCTCTGCGGCCCCAGGCGCCTTGGCCAGGACGCCCTCCAGCCCAACGGGAAGAAAGACACTGCCCACAAGAACACACAAGACACACGAGGCTGGTCTTCCTTTAACTAAGTCTGATCAGAAGTCGTCTGCACCCCAGGACGCCAGAGCTGGTTTTCACGGGGTGGCCGAGGCCCAGGGCGGCCTTGACCTGCTGCGGGAGCGCACAGGCCCCAGCCCGGCCCGCGGTGAGCCGGCCGGGCCGGCACCTCCCCGAGGAAGCCGGTCCTCTGCGGATTCCAAGCGCCCAGACTCCAGAATCCGCTGCTTTTCCTGTTCCTGGCGGCTCAGACTCCCCGCTGAACTTGGAGCCTGGTCCTGGAAACGGTTCCGTCCCCGGGGAAGGCTTCCAGGCCTGGCGCAGGCAGAGGTGGGCGTCCGTCTCCCCTCGCCTCCCACCCATCTGTCAGGGACCAGCCTGGATGCCGGTTCCAGAGGACGCCGGCATTTTGTCTGTGGGCCAGCGAAGGGGGTGACGGTGATGGTTTTGAAGGCAACACAGTGATAGCGTCTACCATTACGGAAGACAACAGCTTTGGAGCGATGATTTATTTCTCTGAATTAATAAATAAAAAATGTGTGTGTGTATATATATATATTTTTTTCCTGCTGGAGATGGGAGGGGGCGGTCATACTTTCTCTAAGTCTCAGAGACAGTTACAGGTTTTCCACAGAAACGTACGGCATTACACACAAACTATTGTGCATCTAGTCCAGGAGGCACCACGATGTCCTCACTGCTGGAGGTGAAGATGCTGAACCCACGAACCATGAGATCACGACCTGAGCCGAAGTCAGACGCTCAGCCAACTGGGCCGCCCAGGCGCCCCAACCCGACGGCTCTATTTTTCTTTTTTTAAGATTTTTAAGTTCAAAAGTAGACGTAGAATTTTGTCATTGTTTCCATGCGGTTTTCTCCTTCACGCTGGTGTCACGTGCCTTCCACCGTCACCAATGAACCTCACCTGGCCACAATGTCTCATTCCTAAAACAACTCTGGCAATTCTGGGTTGGATCGCTAATCTTGTACTTAGAGTACGTGTAGCATACTCATCGGGAGAGTGATCTGAGAGGTGTGTGTGAGCACGCGTGCGTGAGAGAGAGAGGCCGAGAGAGACGTCCTGGCTCCTCTGATTTTGAGCACGCCCCTGTCCACCTAAGACTGTTCTCTCCGTATTTGATGAGCAGTGTGAGGCATCAAGGAGAAAGCACGGCCAGGATGAGGTGACCCAGGCTGTGAACCCGCTAACCGTTAGCCCACAGGCGTCCTCAGGAGCAGAGTGGTCCGCGTCCACACAGGACTTTTCTGGAACGCTGTTCCGAGCAGCACCGGCTTCTGCGATTTCCGAAGGAGCCTCGGACGGAGACGTTGGTTCAGTTCACAGACCTTTTCTGCCAGCCGTGACTCTCGACGGTCCCTTCCTTCAGATCTCCTCCGTGCATCCACGAGGCTCACGTTTGCTCCGGCAGAGAGACAGGGCACGAGGAGGAAGGACCTCCTCTCTTGGAAGACCCCTTCCTACGTCTGGGGGGCGGGGCCTCCAGGCGGGGGTGGAAACACCCTGCTGCCCCAGCTGCACGGCTCTCGGACCTAAACTGCGCGTTTGGCACGTGCCCGAGGGTGCCTTGCTCTGGTGACTCCGCAGGGCTGGTCCCCGGCTTGCCTCACCCCTGCCGTGACCGTCAGGGAGGGACCCCTCTGCCTCCTGCCGGCTGCACCGCACCGGCCCTCCCGGCGGGCCTGCTCTGTGCTGGAGGCTGAACCTGGCTCATGGAGCCGCGTTTCCTCTCCCCGGGCGGGTGGCTGTGACTCCACCGGTTCTGGCCCCTCTGAGAGCAGGCACCTGTGAGGGTTTGTTATGCCCAGCCCAGCGTCCGGAGCTTGGGGCGAGGGGTGGGGGGCTCTGTATCCACAGTTCTGCCACCGCCCTCCTGGTGACTCAGGCAGAGGCACGCAGGGGTGCAGGGACAAGGGCGTCACCTGCCTGCTCTCCGCCGGGTCATCCCCCCTGCAGACCTCAGGTGCTCGGCTCCCAGCGGCGCAGGCACAACCGAATTATAACCCGGCCTTTCCGCACCCACACCGGCCGCGTTCGTGCACGGGTAAGCACACCTGATTCCCAGTACTGCCCGGCGTATTATTCTTATTAACGACAAAATGGTTATATAAACTCATTTACATCAACAATTTATAAACTCCAAAGATACAGCAATGCTTTAGGGAT
Organism: Suricata suricatta; assembly: GCF_006229205.1. Lineage (NCBI taxonomy): Eukaryota > Metazoa > Chordata > Mammalia > Carnivora > Herpestidae > Suricata > Suricata suricatta. The sequence goes on from NC_043705.1 coordinate 145,685,137, forward strand.
GTCAGAAAAATGTTATTTACAAGTCACACTCCACTATAATTTATAGAGATTTACCCCCTTGGTTACTGGGATTGAATTGGAAACCAAGGAGGGCATTTCTAGATTTGTCATTTGCATATTTATTGGCATTTATCTGCAGACTTGAGGTTCCCACCGGTTCCCTACCCCAGCCCCCGCCTACCCTCCCTGGGCCTCAGTGAGTGCCACTGTGTGCCGGGCACCGACTAGGCCCAGACGCCGAGTTGGGGGACCCCCAGCCCAGCTTCCAGGCGATGTGGACAGGGACCTGCGGAAGGGCTGGGGCACGGGCCCCCGTGTGAGTGCACCCCATCTCTACCCTCACACCCCACCTCAGTAGACCAACGACAGACCGCAACTGAGCCTCCTTTGAGCGTGGACGGAGCCTGGGAGCTGCAGGATCCTGTGAGAAGCCCCTTATCAGAAGCCCCCAAAGCGTCTGGTGGCGACAGCGCGCTGCTGACCCGCCCCTCACGCCCTGGCAGCCTTCCGTCCTGTCCCCTTCGGTCCAGTCCTGGGAGGGGTCCCCCTCCAAAGAAATGGGGTTTCTCGGGGAGCCTGACTCCCCTTGGGGATGGCTCCCTGGTCAGTGGGTCCACAGAGCTCGGGTAGGACATCTTGCTCAAGGCCACAAGCCCCTTGGCCCAGTTTCTGAGCTGACTGCAGAGGCTTCCTGGAGCCGGAGGGGCTGTCCTCCGTTTGGGGTGAGGACGGACATCAGGGTGCTGGGCCCTTTGCTGGCCGGCAGGCGGGTCACGAGGCTGCGCCCTGGGTGACGTCTGCCGTGGGGTCAAGGAGAGGTGTGGGGTACGCCCCCTCTGAGGTTCTCAAGACTCTGTCCTTGGAGCCAGTGCCACATTACCAAAGTGGCTACACAGCCACTTAGCAGAGGAATTCCACGGGAGCAGCGCCACAGCGCTCTAAGTCTCATGGCCTGGGGGCAATCTGGAGGAAGGACAGTGGCCTCGAGAGCTGATGCTTGGGGCCTCTGGCCAAGGCTGTGGGGCCAGGGCAAGGGGTGAGGGTGGGGGCGGGGCGTGTGTTAGGGCCCATGCAGCGGGCTGGGTGAGGACTTGTCCCTGCAGCCTCCTGGTCGGGTAACAGGTGCGCGCGCCAGTGTCCTCAAATGCTCCACGGAGCCGGGCTTCGGCTTCTCCGGGTCTGAGTCCTCCCACCCCGTTAAACGTGATCCGGGTCTCAGGTGCGGTCCCACGATTGGCAGCCAGAGGCCTTGACCCTTGACACATCGGAGAGATCGCGGGCGTTCTCTGCTCTCTGGAAGGATGGGGATCCCGTGCGAGGGGGGAACCCGCAGACCGCAGGCCGGTGTGCCGCCTGAGATCCAGGCTCGGCTCCACCCCTTCCGGAGGCTGGTGGGGCCCCTGCGGTGCGGAGCCCCTCCTGGCACTGGTGTGGGAGGAGCCTGGCTCCAAGGCCCCTCCTGGACTGGGCGGGATGGAGGCGCCCCTCCATGCAGGCTGGGAGGCTCCGTGAGGTCACTGGCCTGAGGGCCTCTGGGAGGGGCAGGGAGGGGCTCAGGTGACAAGCGGGGCCTCCTGCTGGGACAGCAGGGATTCCAGGCTGCAGTCCTGGAAACTTCTGGAAGCAGAGGAAGACCAGGAGAGCTCAGAACGTGGGGGGATTTCTCTGCACATCACAACACTAAACACATTCAAGTTCAATAGGAGACGAAAGTTAAATACACGTCTGGGGGCGTGGTTTAGTCCGTTAAGCGTCTGACTTGGGCTCAGGTCATGATCTCATGGTTGGTGAGTCTGTGCCCGCATCAGGCTCTGCGCTGACAGCTCAGAGCCTGGAGGCTGCTTCGGATTCTGTGTCTCCCTCTCTCTCTGCCCCTCCTCCCACTTGCACTCTGTTTCTCTCTCTCTCAAAAAAAACAAACATTAAAAAAATTTTAAGTATATTTTAAGAGCATTTTTCTTTTTTAAAAAGTGTTTATTTATTTATTTATTTATGTATTTTTGAGAGAGAGAGAGTAGACACCCATGCACGTGTGTGTGCCAGCCGGGGAGGGGCAGAGAGAGAATGAGAGAGAGAATCCCAAGCAGGCTCTGCACCGCCCACTCCGAGGCCTGTGTGGGGCTCAGATTCACCAACCACGAGATCATGGACCTGAGCCGACATGAAGAGTTGGATGCGTGGTCCATGCGCCCCTGAAGTTAAGTAGTTTAGTAGCAGGTGTTAGGGTTTTTGTGAAGAAGGTCAAGGCCAGGTTGGAGAAAGTCGTTTGTTCTGACTGAAGACCTCCTTGTCTTGGATGCCATTTTGTTTGGAGGGTGTTGTTAACTCACTAATGATCAAGTCATGAATTTTAATTCTTTAACCCTTTTCCTGCTGCATTAACAACGAATTTCTTGTCAAATGGTCAATGCCCCCGGCACGGGGGACGATATAAATGTTCACCAACGTGGAAGATGTTTCCACAGATCTTCAAACCAGAACCAATGGCTGAGTGCATTTTTCTCCGACTTTCCAGAAAAATCCACCCCTTATCAAGATGGACTTTGACCTCTCGAGACTCGTTCTTGGTACAGACTGGAGCATCTCAAGCCCAAATCCTCCTTCACCAGGCCACCCTTGGCGTGAAGACTCCTGCCCTCCCAGTCCTGAAATGCCCGAGTGCTTGGGGCCCTGGGCCCCCGACTTGCGGAGCCCAGGGACCACAGGACAGGGGCCCGGGCCTGTGTCTGTCCTCGCTTCACATCCACCTCTCCTGTAGGAGGCAGGCTGGTTTGGGGGGGGGGGGGCTGCACCCGTCCCCTTCCTGGACTCCGCCCCCTTCTCGGACTCCGCCCCCTTCATGGACTCCGTCCCCCACTTGTGCTGCTGCAGCACCAGGTCGCTGATCCTGGTCCTGGACCTGCGACAGGGACTCGGAGAGCCCGGCCGAGCGTGTGAGCCGAGGCCTTCGCCCACCTGTCGGCCTGCACAATGCTTGCTTCTTAAAGAACTTGGGAATATTTCTCTCTTGAGTCTATATGAGACGCAGATAAGTAGATTCTTAGAAACCCAAACAGCATGAGGCCGGTCAGGCAGGAGCGGCCTCCAGTTTGGGGCTCTCATGGACGGTAGGCCCCTCATGGTGTCCACCCCTCGCTCTGCAACCCTGATCCTGCTTGAGGGCCACACGGAGATGCCTTTGTGTGGGGGGGGGGATGTTCTACCATAAACTAAGACATCGTGAAGTCTCTGCGTGTGGATTAGAAGAGAGATGCGTATACGTTTCGTGCATATTTTTAGAAAATCGCACTATGTTCTCTTCCTCATCATTGTGGATGAAGTGTGTTCCGAGGTGCACGCTACATGTGAGCAGGCGTTTCCTGGAGAGATCGGATTCGGAGAGATCGCAGCAGCCTTTGCTGCTCTGTGACTCCGGTGCAGGCTGGGCTGGCCTCGCCCTCCTTGCAGAGGGTCACACTGGGTGCTCAGGCCCGGGGGTGTCTGTGTTCTCAGGATCCCATTAGGATAGGATGGTGGCAGTGCCTTCAGATGTCCCCATCCAGAGTCCCTCTCGGCCCAGGACGATCGTGAGCACATCTGAGAAGCCACCAGAGGGGGCAACAGTCAGGTGACTCAGGAGTTCCCGATGCTCAAGGGACATGGCCATGTGTCCCCCCGAGTAGATCTCTTCCCGGGACAGGCACGCTGGGCTCTGGGTGCCGTGTCCCCAGCCAGGAGCTGAGCACTGGCATCGCACAGTCATGCAGAAGATAAAGCCTCGGAACGAGGGCTCAATTTCATTTTATCGCTACGGTGTTGGGAAACCTGTGTTTTGAAAGTCTTTACCACTGTTTTCTTTTTGACGGCACTTCCTTTAGTTAATTTTTGTCATGTGCAGAATTCGACTCAGATCGCTACACCCAAGCGGGTTCAGTTTTCTTTGGAACTGAGCTCAGGCACGCCGGGTTATGTCACTCGGATCTGGCTGGAGATAAGGCGCCTCTGGCCGGGGGCGGGCAGGCTGTGACCGATGTCAGGCCTGCAGTGCCCAGCTTCACGAAGTGGTGACAAGGGAGGCGACCAAAGACACAAAACGATTTTCGTGGAAAGTTGTAAAGTCGCTTCGATGACCGGACGGGGGTCATCCAGTCCCCTGCTGCCCACCAGCATTAGGAAGCGTTTTCAGCACCATTCGGAGAAGCTGATCAGAATTTTGTCTTACTGCTGCTGGAGTAAACAGAAGTCTCTCCAAGCCATCCACATCGGGACACACAATTTCCAGTGCAGTGTCAGTTTGCTGTAGGACGGATGGGATTCTAGTCCTGATTCAAAAGTGATATTAGATCCTTTCTGAAGAAAACCAGCAACAGAGGCCTGAGGGAGGAAGGGTCTGGATGTGCACACCGCCTGCTGCTGCGGCCCCGCATCTGTGACTGGGAAGCAGGAGGCCGCTCCCCGGCCCTCGGTCTCCCCGTGTGCAAGACGAGGTGATCTGGACCCGCCAGCTCCTGAAGACTCGAGACAGAACTCAGTTCCCAAGTGAGTTGTTGACCGCAGTCCTCACGTACACAGTCGTCTGGATGGGGGGCTGCAGGCGCATCTCAGCAGCGGGTCCCTGGTGGTCCCGGGTGAGGCCAGGTGCCCACGCACTCTAGGGAGGGAGCTGGGGTCCCTGTGTGAACCACTGTGCTTGGAGGACACGCAGGGGCGCCTGAGAGGGACCCACAAGCGGAGCACAGAGGCAGCCCCTGCGGTCGAGCCGGGAGGGAGGGGCGGAGGCTGGGTGGGTGGGTCGTGCTGGTCGGGGTCTCATGGGCACTCCTGCCTTCCGCCCTTCCCTTCACAACCACCAGCGCTTGGGTTCCACAGTCTCCCTCCAGCACCATCGGCTTGTCGGGCGTTTAATCCTTTGTGAGAAGGTGGCCCCTCGCACCTCAGCACCCCTGCAGTGTCCCTGGATTCCACCCATGGGTGACAGTAGGCCCCCAGCTGTGACAGTCAAGATGCCCCCAGACACTTGTCCTGATGCCCAGTCACCACCATCAAGAACCACTGTGTAGACCCCATGAGTTAAAAAAAAACAACTGAGCCACGTGTGGAAAAGTATTTAAAAATGACACACACACATTTCTGTTGATATGATGGTATAAGAGTCTAACTTCTCTGTGCCCCTGTTCCTCACGTTTATCCTGTACCTCCATCGATCCCCTTACATCCGCCGTTTCAGAGGTGACTTTCAGGGGCTGTGACAAACTGGTAGGGTTTTTTCCACAGAAATATCAGGATGAAAAACTTGGAGGAAATGCCAAGGAAGGGGCACCTTGGATGAAAGGTTGATAACGTTTACAGAACAAATTTAACACATAAAGGGAGCCTGGACGTGGCCTGACCGTACTTCCTGCCCAAAGCCAGCGGGCGGCGGGTCTGGAAGGGCCCAGAAGCGTGCCCAGTGCCAGGCGGGCAGAGGGGCGTGGTGGTGGCTGGCTGGCTCCGAGCCTCTAGTCAGGGGACTCTGATCACCAGGGTCTGGGAGGACCGGCTCTGAGATTAAGCTTCAGGGGACGCGATTACAAAACTGTAACAAATGAAAGGACGCACCGGCCCCCTGCGCCCTGCGGTCCCCACCCTCCCTGCTGCCCCCCAGCCATCCCGACCCTCCGCCTTCTCCAGGATCCTTTTCCAGACGAACGTTTTCATGACCCGCCTCGCCCTCCTCTCCTGGGGACTCACCTCACTCACGGTATGTGGCCGACTTTCCCTCTCGGGAGTTTGGGGTGAGTTCGGCCATCAAATCTCGGGAGATCTGAACTCCCTTCTGACTGCAAGGGGGCACCACGTGTGGACCCGAAGGGCCGGGCCGGGGATACCGGAGGAGGGGGCAGGGCCGTGCCTCCGGCGGCTCAGCCTCCCGTGGGTCACCCGGGGGCCCCCAGGGAGGCCCACCAGGTGCCCAGCAGGGCCCGCATGCAGCTGGAGGGTCCGGCCTCACTTCCCTCTAATTGTTCCTCCCCAAAAGAAAGCACCAGCCCTAACTGTGCCCTCCGTGGTCCACACGGCAGGACCTCGGCACACGCACAGAGCTAACTACCAAGAGTTAGGAGAAGCTCTGGGGATGACCCAGCGCGCCCTGGGTGCACCCTGGCGATCCACTCCTCCAACGAGCCCGGGCGCCAGGCTCAGGGCTGGGAACCACCGGGAGGAAGCTGGGGGACACAGCAGGTGCGCTGCCTCCTCTCCAAGGGACCCGCCCGGGTGGTCTGTCTCCTCCGATCCCAGCCTGCAGCCCACCCTCCTCGTGCCCCTCTCTGGTCCCGGCGGACGTCTGTGACAGGACAGTTCCTGGAGGAATGCACCCGCACAGAGTGTGCACGCTGCCTTCCCGAGGCCTCCCTGTGAACACCGCCGTGCGCCTGCAGGGGAGAGGCCGGACAGGGAGGCCGGCGGAAGGCAGGGGCGGATGGTGGTCACCACGGCGCTGGTCTCCTTCGGTGAGGCTGGGGCTCCGGGGGGACCCCTCCATATTTGTGTCCCCAGTCCCCCTGGCCATTCAGAGTTGTTCCCAGGAAAACAAGGGTGTTTGGGAAAAGACCTCAAATACATGAAGTCCTAACGCGGTGCCTGCCTCCCCTGCAGCCCTCTCTCAGCTGCCACGCGGAGGAGGCCGGCGCAGGGTCACCTGAGAACTTACCTCTCGGCGTCGGCGGTTCACGCTCACGGAATCACCCCGGGCCGTGCCACCAGCCAGGGCAGAGGTGGTCGGGACGGAGAGCGGCAGGGGGCTCCAGCGGGCGGTGGGGACCGGAGGCACCGACCACGCTCTGGGCCGAGTCACCGAAGATCAGCATCGGCCTCGCGCACCGAGGCAACGCCGTTTAGAGTCTTTGCCAACCTGACAAAACCACACAGTTCGCCCCTCTGTCAGCGGGCAGGACTTGAGCTCCAGAAAGGAAAGGAAGGAGAGGGAGGACTTTGGAATTTCAGCTGGTGGTATTCCTGGAATGCCAGCAGGCGGGCAGGGACCTGTCCCTGCCCAGGGAGGGTCCCCAAGCCGCTTCGAGGGGAGCTCCTACCCCGGTCTCGATGCTTCCGGAAGCCGGTTTCCCTCAGCCTCTGGAATAGTAACAAGCCTTCCCTTGCCCTTTGGCTGCCTCCGTATATTCTGTCTTTTTAAACCACTTTTGCCCATTGGAACCTTTTCTGTGAGCGACGGCAGCCAGAGACAATGGTCTTTCTCCAAGACCACGTGAGGTTATCCAGTACAAATGGAATGAACCTGATTTTTTTTTCTGATCAAAGCAAAACTCGTTTGAAGTTTAGCTATTTGATAGAAAGTGGCTTTTATAACAAGCTGATCTAGGAGTTAATAGGACATAAAGATATTTTATTAAACTGCAAACCATTATTAATATTGCGGCTCTAACTTGAAAGAAATATGTGGAATGACACCGGAAATTAATTAGATTATTTCATCCTTCTTTTACATTACAAACTTTGATACGCGTGCACAGATATATAGGTACATTGATAAAAAGACACAAAGACAAACAGAATTTTAATGAGTGGGGAGGCCTTTTATCTACTAACACTTTGTGACTTAATTTTTTCTGTTTATTCTGCCTATTGATTCCAGTTGAAACCTGCTGTTTTAATGTTGTTATTGATATTCTCTCTGGGTTTTCTTCTAATTCTGGCATTGATATTACCTTGATCGGATTTAGTTTATTTGAATTGCCTGTAGGTTTTGGTCTCCCGAGTTTTTCGCTGCTCATAGACATATGCAAAGATAAAACCTCGCTTTTTATCTAAAAATCCTTGAGAGACTCTGAAAGATACAGCCGTTTTCTGAGAACTTTGGAAAGGAAGAGACAACAATCAAAAGGAATGTACTTCTCCCCCAGTTCACTCGAGACTTTATTTTTACACTCCCTGAGTTTTCTGACACCCAGTGACTCCCAGTCTCGGTTCCACGGCTTTTGCGAGCTGTGGATGGAGAAACGGCCTGGTCACACCGTCCTCGGCGCTTTCGGCCCTGGGTCAGCGACGTCCACTAGGAAGTGGATCGTTTTTACCAGAGACAAGTTTGCATGGTTGACAAGGCTGCTTACGTCTTTACTAATGAAGACGCTGGAATAGGTCTTTGTTTGAGCCGTGGGAAAGAGGCCCCTACTTATGTCTCAAATACAGGCTGGGTGTTTTGGTGGTTCGATCTAATGTTCATAACCGCCTTCCAAAACGAGGTCTGAGCAGTTGTTCAATCATTGGGAAATGGCAGACGGCGTGCGTTAATTGACTGCACACAGAGGCCATGGGGGGCGGGGGAGGGTTAAGTGAAGGTAGCACAACTGAACCAAACATTTCCCAGAGTTAATTATTTTGATGCAAATACACTATCAACCCCGGAGGAGAGAGCGCGGGTAACACGGGGACTGTCCCTGCGCGGCCGGCGAACAGCTCCCGCCTCTGGCACCTGTTGCCTTGCTCCCTCCCGGGCGTCGTCCTCTGGGGCTTTCCCAGCTCCCTCCACTTCTGGGTCTGCTTCACTGTTTCAGAATGTTCTAGGTTCTTTGGCTTCCTCCTTCCTCGACGTTACTTTCATTTTTCTCGTTTTTGCTTTAAATGATATTGAAAACTGAAACACTAATTGAAACTCGCAAAGCAGACCTCAGGCTGACTGAGTGAGGGCTGTTAGTGACCCTCTGACATTTCCGGTATCATCGACTGATCTTCTGCATCTGTCGAGGGCTTGGAAATCTAGCGCTTTGCCTGCTTAGAAGGTGCCGAAGGAGAGGGCGGAGCGGGGGCCTGCCCTGTGAGGGCGGCGGGGAGTCTGGGTCTGGTAGTGCCGGCAGAGGAGGGGCGTGGCAGCAGGTTACCCGCGTCCTCCCCTGGCTGGGCGGGTCCTCGCTCTGCGTCACCACTGGGGACTCAGCCGTCGGCAAGGCCACCCGAGAAGCCGTCCCCTGAACCAGCAGCCCTCACTCCGGAGCGGCCTTGCCTGGCGTGCTTTAGTTTTGCTCGCACCTCCTTCACCCAATCCAGAGCTCCACGTGGATGGCATTTTCTAGATAAACCCTCCCTTGACCTCAGTGTCCAAGCACGAACAAAAATGAGCCCTAGTGGATGAAATTAGCCCGCATGTGTTAGAGATGTTTATATTTCCTTAAAAACAGCAAACGTAACATGATCTGGGATTTCTTGGGTGCGTCACATGGTCCTGTGTCACCGCCGCTCTACCCTGCCGTGGCCATATCCTGCTCTGGGGACCACTGAGGCACAGATTCTCCCTGAGCCCAGTGACAGTGGCCTGCACGGCAGGGTAGGAGGTTGGTCTGTGCGGGCTTCCCGCTGCCTTGCCTTGTGACCGCCAGCATCAGAACACACGTGGCCCACCCATCACCATTTGTGCTACCGTCGGGGGCGGGGGGCAGCCTAGCATGAGAAACTCATGTGAAACATGCCAAGAATATGAAGCTGTCACACTGGAGCGCTGACATTCCAGACGTTTTCACAGTCACTAAAGAATTGGGTATTTACATATTCGGGCAACTTTGACCCAGGTTGTGTTTTCTGTATGGTGGCCATCATTTGTGAGATGTCTTTACTTACGTGCTTCCCGTGTCTCCTGATTTCAGCCCCTCATCACATCTGTTTGCAGATGAGAAAACATACCCAGACTATGTATGTCCCTGTTCAGGATGCTCTAACTTGGCACCTTGGCCATGGAGTCTTTACGTGGTTTTCCAGAGTCACAAGGCGGTGCCGACTCTTTCCACAATAACCACAGAACATGGTTACTTATCTGGAGAAATCCAGAAATTTTGACATCTGAATATAGAGTTAAACACAGACAGTCAGGTGGAGAATGGGTGGTGCCCACAGAGCAGGTGGACTGACCATGGAGGCCGGGCAGCCACAGCTCCCCGGCGAGTGTCGCTTCTGCGTGCTCCACGGTGTCTGTCCGCCTGCTGCTCGGCCACGCTTCCTTCCCTGGTGAGACCCTGACCGGGTTGGACTCACAGGGAGAACACAGGGCACCACGTGGGTGACCTGGGTGTTTTGAGGAACATGGCGCTGCCCTAGTCTGTAAACAGTCGATGTAGAAGGATCTGGACTCGGATGAGTCAAAGGTTCTTCCTTTTGGGCAGGCTGCCTCCTTGACGGGCCCACAGCTAACCTGTGCTCTGAGTGCGGGTGGTGCACATACCGGACGCACGATCTGTCCAGGTCATCGGAGATCTACTCTGGATGCAGGCCGACTACCCACTGGGGCCTGTGGACTAGGTACGTGACAGTGAAAACAGGATCTCGGGCTCCGGGGGCTCAAGGAGCTGGGCTCGGCCAGAGGAGAGTTCTTTGTGCGAGGTGTGGACTGCTCACACGTGTCTTGACTTGCACACAGGTAGTGGGACAACTTTGTAGGTGGTGTTTCCACGGCTGGGGAACTGATTTCTCATTCCCTCCTGTTATGTAGCAAATACGCCGTCGCCATGTAAAGTAAATCTTAAATAGATATGTGATCTTCTATGGTATTTTTTTATTATATACTAAGTCTTAAGATCAATATCAAGCTTTGTGCAGTGGCAGAATCGTAGCCAATGAGGTTTATCCGAGGCACAATTATTGCTAATTGAAAATCAATATCATATGTTCAAAATGTAACCATATCAACTATATATTGGTTTCTAGTTTTCATTATGAATTACTGCTTTAAATACAGTTTACTATTTAATATAATGATTCTGACAGTGTTATTCAAAATCAGCTTTCTATAAATCTGCATCATATATGTAATAAAAATACACAGTAAATGCCAGAGCCATCATCATGAATGCAGACAGCCTCACAGACTCGGGGACTACACAGAACTCTAAGGGACGGACGCCAGCCCACACTCTGCACATAGTTTAACATTCCTGTGTCACCCGTCATTTACGTAATGTGAAGGGGCGGCCTAAGTGGTGAGTGCACTGCCGGGTCCACCAGTCTGCTCATAAGTGCCAGCCCGTGCGTCACTGGCAGGTCCTGAAAGGAACACCTGTCCCCCTTGAGCTGTGCAGAGTGACAGGCGTATACCAGTGAGTGTGTGTTTCAGGTTCATTTGGGATGTAGAAGCCTGCGGAGTTGGGGCTTGGACTTGGGAACCAGTGTGGACATTTCTACACCCTCAGGTGGTGATAGCCAGCCAGGTGTCCGCTTGGGGCCTGTGTGGAGGTGAGACCTGGAGCCTGGTGGGATGGGTGCGGGTGGAAGGCAGACCTGCTGTGTGGCCAGTTTGCAGGGTCACTGTGTTAGGCGGAAGGCAGCACCCTCCGTTTTGTGTCTGGGGGTAATCTGGCCGCATTTGAAAGGCGGAGTGAAGGGAACTCGGACAGCGGCTAAGCCAGGACAAACGGCTGGGCCAGGCAGGAGCTGTGGGCGCAGGAGTCACGGAATCGTGGCCGAACCGAGGGCTTTGTGTCTCTGACTCTCAGCAGAGGAAGGTGCTGGGACTAGGAACAGGGAGTCGCTGTCACAGTGTGTGGAAAGAGTTTTAGAAGAAGGGGCGCCCGGACTCTTTACAGACGTGAAGAGGGAAGGAATGTTCTTAACCGAACTTGACCGGCCTCCTGCAATCCCACAATGCTCAGCAATGGAGAACTCCGACCCTGTGAAATCCAAGCCACGATGCTGTCTAAGGATCCGTCTAAAGGAAATGTGTTGAGTTCAGTGCAGAGAATATTCTAGAGTTCATGCCATGGGGGCA